>NC_041227.1:26025776-26034700 GCF_002837175.3 Physeter macrocephalus
GCCCAGTCGCTCCACGGCACGTGGGATCTTCCCGGACCGGGGCACGAACCCGTGTCCCCGGCATCAGCAGGCGGACTCTCAATCACTGCGCCACCAGGGAAGCCCCAAAGGCTTGTCTTTTAATGCAGGGTTCTTGGTCTCCATGTAGTGAAGCAGTTTTGAAGGTTTCATGGCTTCGTTGGATAGCTGGTCGCCACATATTATACAAAGCGGGCTTGGAGAATGTGAATCACCTGTTGCAATGAACCCATAATTTAAGTAGGACTCTTTGTATTTTCTTTTAAATGCAGCTTTCCTTTTGTTGGCAGTCTTAGCGTCCTGCTGTCTCATCATTGGGTCTTTCCTTTTCAAAGAAGCTCTCCAGCGATGCTTGGTTTTTACTCATTTTGGCTAGAGTTAACTTGTGGGCTTACCAAAACTGTGACTGAGACAAGTACGCAGTGTGGGAAAGAGGCACGGACAGAAGTGGTAAATAAAATAATGGGTGGGGAGTCACATGCAGACTAAAATAAGTGTCGGATTCTGTCTTAAAACCTGCCACCAGATGCAGTTGTACAACTGAAGTACATCAACTCACTTGCCACTTTAAAGCCTGCCACTAGATGCAGCTTGTCACTTGCCACTCACTGATAAGGTTTTGATATGAGTCTGCAAGCAATTGATTTATTATGGCCTCTGTGCAGTCAAACCTCTCTGCTAATGATAATCTGTATTTGCAGCCACTCCCCAGCGCTAGCATCACCGCCTCAGCTCCACCTCAGATCATCAGGCATTAGATTCTCATAAGGAGCACGCAACCTAGATCCCTCGCACGTGTAGTTCACAATAGAGTTCGCGCTCCTATGAGAATCTAATGCTGCCGCTGATCTGACAGGAGGCGGAGCTCGGGCAGTAACGCGAGCAATGGGGAGCGGCTGTAAATACAGATGAAGCTTTGCTGGCTTACCCGCCGCTCACCTCCTTCTGTGTGGGTCCGTTCCTAGCAGGCCACGGACAGGTACCGGTTAGTGGCCTGGGGGTTGGGAACCCCTGATCTAGATGACCTACAGTCTGGCAATAACTTTTTAGATACAATACCAAAGGCACAATTCATGAAATAAAGAATCAATAAGCTGGATTTCATTAAAATTTAAAAAGTCTCCTCTGCTAAAGACACTGTCAAGAGAATAAAATGACAAGCCATAGACTGGGAGAAAATATTTGCAAAAGTCATATCTGATAAAGGACTTTAATCCAAAATATACAAAGAATTCTTAACAACAATAAGAGTTGTTCAACAATAAGAAAATAACCTGATTAAAAATTGGGCCGAAGACCTGAACAGACACCTCATCAAAGAAGATACACAGATGGCAAATAAGCATACGAAAGGATGCCCCACATCATATATCATCAGGGAAATGCAAATGAAAGCAATGAGATACCACTATACACCTATTAGAATGGCCGAAATTCTGAACACTGACAACATGAAATGCTGGTGAGAATACGAAGCAACAGGAACTCCTTGCTTGTGGGAATGCAAAATGGTACAGCGACTTTGGAAGACAATTTGGCAGTTTCTTACAAAACTAAACATACTCTTACCATACTATTCAGGAATTATGTTCTTTGGTATTTACCCAAAGGAATTGAAAACTTATATTCACACAAACGCCTGCGCATGTATGTTTATAACAGCTTTACTTATAATTGCTAAAACTTGGAAACAACCAAGATGTCCTTCAGTAGGTGAATGGGTAAACTGTGGTACATCCAGATAGTGGAATGTTATGCAATGCTTAAAACCAAAAACAAACAAAAAAACAGACCAAAAAAAAAAAGCTATCAAGCCATGAAACATATGGAAGAATCGTAAATGCAAATTACTAAGTGAAAGAAGCCAGTCTGAAAAGACTACATACTGTATGATTCCAGCGCTATGATATTTTGGAAAAGGCAAAACTATGAAGACTAAAAAGAACGGTGCTTACCAAGGATTAGGAGGAAGGAAGGGATGAATAGGTGGAGAGCAGAGGATTTTTAGGGCAGTGAAATTAAATTTCTCTGTATGAAACTATAATGGTGGAAACATGTCATTATACATTTGTCCAAACCCATAGAATGTGCAACACCTAGAGTGAACCCTAATGTAAACTATGAACTGTGGTAATAATGATGTGTCAATGTAAGTTCACCAATTGTAAAAAATGTACTACTCTGTGGGGGATATTGATAAAGGGAGAGGCTGCGCATGTGTTGGGGGAGAGGGTATGTGGGAAATCTCTGTCCTTCCTCCCAGTTTTTGCTGTGAATATGAAACTGCTCTAAAAATAATGCCTATTTGAAAACAACCTAATTCAAAAATGGGCAAAGGACTTGCACAGACAGTTCTTCAAAGAAAATATACAAATGGTCCATAAGCACGTGGATAGATGCTCAACGTCACTAATCATTAGGGAAATGCAAATCAAAACCACAATGAGATACTGCCTCATACCCATTAGGATGGCCACTATCAAAAATCAAAACCAAAACCAACAAGCGCTGGCAATGATGTAGAGAAATGTGAACCGTTGTGCACTGTTGGGAATGTAAAATGTTATAGACTCAGTGGAAAACAGTATGGCAATTCCTCATAAAATTAAAAATAGAATTACCATTGGTTCAGCAATTCTACTCCTGGGTATATATTCAAAACAATTGAAATCAAGGTCTTAAAGAAATATTTGTACACACATGTTCATAGAAGCATTATTCATAATAGCCAAAAGATGGAAGCAACCTAAGTGTCCACCAAGAGAGGAGTGGATAAGCAAAATGTGATAGGTATAGACATTCCATTAGATAGATAGATAAATAGATATATAGATATATATCTATGATACAGATATATACATGGAATATTATTCAGCCTTAAAAAGGAAAGAAATTCTGAGACGCGCTACAACATGGATGAACCTTGAAGACATTAAGCTGTGAAATAAGCCAGTCACAAAAAGACAATACACTATGATTCCACTTAAATGAGGGATCTAGAGTAGTCAAATCCTTAGAGACATCATTCTACAGAAAGTAGAATGATGATTGTCAGGGACTGGGTAGAGAGGGGGAGTTAAGGTTTAATGGATACAAAGTTTCAGTTTTGCAAGATAAAATGAGTAATGAAGATGAATGTTGGAGATTGCACAACAATATGTATGTACTCAATATCACTGAACTGTACACTTCTAAATCATTAAGATAGTTAAATTTTGTCATGTGTATTTTACCACAATAAAAAACTTCCAAAAAACTAAGTTATATTAAAATTATATATATAATTTTATTAAAGAGTTATCTCCTCCAGGTGTCAAATATGCTGGGCACCCCATCGACAAGGGGAATGGGAAGTTCAGATACTATTGAACAGTATTAATCATGGAGGGCTTCTCGGAGGAGGTGTAGTGGTTGGGCTGATGCTAGGCCAAAGGGGCAGGATTCCAGTGGTGAATGATTCCACCTCAGTGTTCATCTGGATCCTGCTTGTCAGCTCACTGCTTCAGTTTCCAGGGAGATAGTTTCCAGAGAACTTGGAATACCCATGTTGCTGTCACTTGGCAACCAAGAACTGGTAGCTGCAGCAACATGCCATGTTCTTTCCATCATCCTGGGCCCTCGTCTCTGGCATGGGCTCCGCACAGCCCAGGCACCGGGGGCCCAGCTAGGGAGGCACCTTCCACCTGCTTTCCTCTCAGCCACTCACAGGCCTCACAGGGACAACTGAGACTCTTGTTGATGGAGGTAAGTCCACAGAAAGTGCTAGATGGACTGGGGACAGGACACAGACAACCTCCAGCCTCAGAGGATTCTCCCATTTGCTTCCATCCATGGAGGACCCTGGAGGACCCTGGGGTCCAGTGTGGATGGAACACAGTCCTGATCTCAAGGGACTCACAGCCCAGTGCAAGAGACAGAGCTCACTTCATTCTTTCAATACCCAGATGCTAGTGCCTACTCCATGCTGGCTGCTGACCCACAGACCAGGGTGCGGGGGATGCGGCACATAGCAGGCTCCATCGTGCTCCACTCACTCCTCAGCAGGCACCTCTAAGAACCACAGGCTTCTTTCTTTAAACTTCGCAATTCTCTGCCTGAGGGCTTTTCATGCCCCCAGCAGCAGCCCTTGACCTGTGGCAGATGGGAGTCAGTGAACAAAACACACCAGTTCCCTTGCCTTCAATTGAAACAACTCTGAGACATGTCCTACACTGTTTGCCAGAGTTGCCTGGCAGGACTGAGCTCCAGGTGCCCAGAGCTCCTGGCTTGAGCACATAACATACATTGGCTGCCTTTCATCCCGTCTCACTTCTCTACTCCCTTTTTGCTATCTCCTGGAATCAGCTCCCCAATAAACCACTCAAATCCGCATCTCAAATTAGCTTCTGAGGGAATCCAAGCTAACAGGGATGATGTATAACAAGGAACCAAAGTTCTGTGAGATGTGAGCTCTAACCGATTGCACGCAAAGCAGTGACTGCACCAAGGGGAGTTGTCTGCCCAGGGCAGGCAATAGTGGTGGGGGGACATTGTCTTTAAAAACTTAAAGGCAGTCATAACATGGACTAACAGCCAGTCTACTTTTTTTTTTTTTTTTTTTTTTTTTTTTTTTTTTTTGTGGTACGCGGGCCTCCCTCTGTTGCGGCCTCTCCCGTTGCGGAGCACAGGCTCCGGACGCGCAGGCCCAGCGGCCATGGCTCATGGGCCCAGCCACCCCGCGGCACGTGGGATCCTCCCAGACCGGGGCACAAACCCGGTTCCCCTGCATCGGCAGGCGGACGCGCAACCACTGCGCCACCAGGGAAGCCCCAGTCTACTTTTTATTATCACCATGAACCAGTCATTCTAACCAACTTCAGTGATAAAATTCCCCTCCCCACTGAAGCTGATAGATCTCACTGTCCCATGCCCGCTCCTTGGCACTCCACTGAGGCCAGCTGCACTGAGGAGAGAGTCATTGAGGGCAGAGGAGATGGGGGAAGGCCTCAGTTTGTAGCAGTGACCTTCTAATCACCCCGTACCAGCTGCCTGGTACACTCCTCCAAGTGCCCCTCTGCCATGGCAGTTTTCACTAGGTTACCTCTATCTGTAATTTTTTTTAACCACTAGACAGTGAGCTCCAAAGAGGCAGGAACTACGGCTTGGTCATCTGGGCCTTGCTTATAGTAGACACTTAGGAATGGGGCTGCTACTGGTTGGGTACTTTTGTGCAGTGGAGGTTTAGTGAATTAGTGAACGAATGAATGAATAGGTGAAAACTTTCAATAGTGGGGAAAGACATTGCAAGGAGAAGGGACAGAGCAAGCAGAAGTAGGAAGCTTGCAAATGCAAAGCTTCTCAGTGGAAAGGGCAAATAGCTTTATGTCACAGGCAGTACATCTCAGGAGTTCCATAGCCACCAGCTTTAGCATCACACAGAGTGTGGTCAACATACCTGCACTCCACCTCAGAAATGCTCAGCCAGAATCTCTGCAGATGGGGTTCAAGAATCTGGGCATCCCAGGGGAACCCCAAGAACACAAAATTTGGAAAAGTACAGGGCCAACTAACAAAGTGAGTGGTGGACTGCAAAGCGGTGAGACTGGCCCAACCGGCCTGAGCCCAGGCCAATAATTCATTCATTCAGCATTCATTCATTCAATAAGTATATATTGAGCCAGGAAGGCATTCAGGTATATACCTGTGCACAAGACAGACATGGTCCCTTCTCCCTTGTCACAGTTTAGTGGAAAGACAGTCAATAAATAATTAAGCAAATAAATATCTAATATAGTGTCAGCTTATGAGTAACGCTTTGCAGGAAAGAAAGCAAGGTAAGGGGTTAAGAATAGAAGGTTATTTTGGATGGGATGTCAGGAAAGCCCTCTGCTGAGACTGATAGGAGGTGAGGGAAGGAGTCATTTAAAATGAAAGAGCAAACCATGCAGATGTTTGGGGAAAGAGCAATCAGGCAGAGGAAGTATATGCAAAGGCCTAGAGAATAGAACATGTGGAAGAGGGAGACTGGTTAGGAAGCTTCTGCAATAGTCCAAGTATGAGATGCCAGAGGCTCAGACCAGGGTGGAGGCAGTGGAGGTGGGTGGAAGTGGTCCGATTCAGAATATATTTTGAGGGTTAAGTTGACTAGCTTTGCTGTTGGATCAGATGTGGGTGTGAAAGAAGAGGGGAGTCAAGGTTATTGCAGTCAAAAGTGCAGGGAAATTGGAGGAGGTAATGTTAGAGAGAGACATTGGGGTGGGGAGCACAGACCACAGGAAGGTTCCTGCAGACCATGGGAAGGACTTACTTTTCTTTTGAGTGTGATGGAAGCCCTGGGAGGGTTTTGAGTAGAGAAGGGATGTGATCTGGCATGTGTTCTAACAGCATCTCTAGTTGCAGAGTGTAGAACAGACTTTAGGGAGACAGAGATGGAGTATGGCAGTTTAGAGGCTGGTGCAGACATCCAAGTGAGAGATGATGATGGCTTGCAGGGTGCTGACTGGGATGGGAAAACTAAATTTATTTGAGTAAAAACAGTCAGTGGTAAAAGTCATGAAGGAGATAGACAAATAAATGACTGACATTTGGTAGTGGATCAGGAGCGCCAGCTCTCCAGTCAGCAGCTGCGTCTTCTTGGGGGAAGCGGCTTCCATTCTCCAAGCTGGTGACAAATCTGCAAAATGGGAATGATAATGGAACATACCTCATAGAGTTTTTGATAGGGTGATGTGAATGTTTTGACACAGGATCTAGCACACAGTAAACATTTAATAAATGTTATCCAAGGAGCCAGACTGCTAGACTGCAGTACCATCTCTGCCACTCACTCATTTGTGAAATTTACCCCTCTGTGTGTCTGTTTACCCATCAGTAAAATGGAGCTATCAAATACCAACTTTATGGGTTTGGGTGGTGAGGATTAAATAAATGAATACAAGTAAAGCATTTAGAATAATGTTCCATGGAGCAAGCATCGCATAAGTGTCAATTATTATTCTGAATATATTTTAGCCCTATTTCATTACCTCTTCTCCCACCAGCATACGTCCACCCCATTCTGCAGATGGGAGGTCTGTGGTTCAGAACAAGGTAACCTCTCTTCAAACGATGCCACAACCTACGTGTAGCGGACCTGCCCGCTGCGGGGAAGACGGAAACTCCAGCTTTGAAGGACTTTGCTCCCAGGGAGTCCTGTCCCGCCCACGCGCTGCCTGTCGGAACCTTTCAGCGTCTCCCTTCTGTTTCCAGCCGGGCGCGCTGGCTCAGCAGCGCCAGGGCTGGAAGTTACTTCCGGCGGCCACACCCCAACGCCGAGCGTCTCCATTTTGGCGGCGCAGGTGGAGACTCGACGAAAACCCGCGGAGTAGCGGAGCGGAGTCAGCAGAACTGTGAGGGCCGAATCGGCTCACCGCACTTTCTCCCTTCCTTCCTCCGCCCGCAGAAGCCGGGGGCTCTCATGGCGGGCTTGGAGGTACTGTTCGCGTCGGCGGCGCCGGCCATCACCTGCGCGCAGGACGCGCTCGTCTGCTTCCTGCACTGGGAGGTGGTCACGCATGGCTACTACGGCTTGGGTGCCGGCGACCAGGTACGCCACGGAGCTGGCCCGGGGCCAGTGTGGAGGCGGTAAGGTGTCTTCTGCCCAAACCCAGAGGACCGGAGGCTCGGTCCAAAGTGCCTGACCTTCCCTCCTCCCAGGTCTGGGTCCTAGGAGTCATGACACCATTGGTACCTTTCGTCTACGGGTCGGGGAGGTGCTCTGTTGTCCCAGCCTAGCTGGCATAACACGATTTGAAAACCCAAGGACAGAAACTCGCTGCAGCACAGGCTGGCAGTCTCCGAGGCCGGGATTGTGCGGATCTGGCAGCGAGACAGGGGTTACTCTCCTGAGTACTCCCCACCTACCCGAACTCCGCCAAGCTCCTTCCCACGCTGCTGGGTGGGGTGGGGCTGTACCCAGAACTGCCCTTCTCATACTGTAGTCGAGCGCCCACCAGATATCTGGATCCAGGCACAGGTATGGGGGGAGGTTGGGCCGACTTAGCTCCAGTCAAGGGCCCCTAGAGCTCAGACACCCTTCACGCTTTACTGAAGGGCCTGGTGCACCCCACTCACCGTTATGGTCTTCACTCAGGCTCCGGGGGAACAACCACCTCCCACACACGGACAGACATGCACCCTGGGTGTAGGGCCAAGTAAGTTTCCTCCCCAACAGCTGTCCCATCCTCAGGCTCTGCCTCTTACAGCAGGGGGCCCTGTGGTCATCCCCACAGAGCCCCAGGACTGGCGGGCCCAGCCAGTCTCACTCATTCTTTGCCGTAGCATTCTCCCATCTTCCCTGCCCCTTCCCTGTGACTCTCCCTCTATACATCATTGTACACACCAGCTTCCTGTGAGAACTGGGCCTGGGCCCCTTACTGCCCCTTCATTTCCCTTCTGCTCCATCCGAGAAAATATCCTCCCATACACACGCTCAGGACTCACTGCCTGCCCCTCACTGTCACTCTCTTCTCGCTCTCAGGACCTAGACCAGCTCTGGGGAGCAGGGCGCTTCACTCCTTTCATCTTACAGTGAGATTTTAACCTCACTCTCATTTCTAACTACTTTAGTTCTCAAATTCCCTAATCCTTTTTTAGTTTCTCAGCTATACATCCAGCGTCTTAATCTTTCCTCTTCTGACACAGAGCTTTAGGGATCCCTCCTCAGACACAGTTTACACATCCTGGGCTCCTAGAGCCAGGTTCGCCCCCCCACCCCCACTGCTCCATTTCTGTGTCCCTTAGAACTCGTGACCAAGACTATCACACCCCCTCATGCTTTACCCTCACCAACGGGAATAAACACAAGAACTGTCATGGATTTTTGGCTCTTCCCCCCCCCCCCCTCCGATCCCAAGTGTCTCACTGGCGCCCCACCACCCCACAGTAAA
>NC_041227.1:26034739-26049766 GCF_002837175.3 Physeter macrocephalus
TCTCCCCCCCCCCCCCGCCTCAGATCTCAAGTGTCTCACTGGGACCCCACATACACACAGTAAACTTCTCCACCACCACCTCCAGGCTCAGGGGAAAAGAAGGACCGGCCTTACACACAGACACACACACACACACACACACACACACACAGACACACACACACAGACACCCACACACACACAGACACCCACACACAGACACACACACAGACACACACACACACACACACCCTGGAAGCAGGAACCATTCTCCCTCCCAGATGCCTTTGTTCCTGGCCTTTTCTGTTCACCTTTTGCTTCCTTCCACTTACCTTGCCTTTCAACATTTCAGACCTTGGGATCAGGTAGAGGCAGGGCCCAGAATCATGAGTGTCAGGTTTCCACTTTCAGTGTGTAATCACCCCAAAAGAAACCTTATGTCTCCTCGCTTGCCTCATTCCAGCTTTCTAATCTTTAACAGCTCTTTCACTTGCCCCAGGCATTTCATTTCATCTTTTCCTGGGACATTCTCCCAGAAAACTGATGTGTAGGATGGTGCAGGGGACAATGGAATTGGAGAAGGGGGTAAGACTTGTTCCTGACCTTGGGGCTCCCCTATCGGCTCTCAGCGCCGCCCCCCCACCCCTCCCTGCCCCTTGCCCTGTCCTGCAGATCTAACAGGTTTGCCCTGCTTTCTCCCCTCCTCATATACCTCACTCTCTGTATTTTACTCTCAGCTAGCTACTGCTGCCCCGACACACTGTTAGAACCTCTCCCCCCAGGAACAGGAACTTGTCACAGAGAGCCTGTGTGACTCCCTTCTCTTCTTCCCCTTCCACACACACGCATCAACACTGCAGATCTGCTCCCACCACTCGTCCCCTCACAAATCCTGTCAGCACCTCTGTCTGAGTCACTTTGACAGCTTAGGGACATCAGTTCATGTAGGTCATTGCCTCCTCCTAACTGGCACCATCCCCTTGCCATGTACTCCAGGCTTCCAAATTTTCAGAAAGAACACAATCTCATTTCAATACTGGTCTAAAAAAATAAATAAGAGCTACTTAACTGAATCCCAAAGGTCCATCTAATTCCACTCTGTTTACGATGCCACATGTCGAGTTCATGCAAGCCAGAAAAAGATGCTGGCTCCAGACATCTTAGGGGAGGCCCGGGGGAGTGCGGATGGGGGTTTAGAGGGCGTTGCCCACTGTCCATCTGTCCACCCCAGTGCTAAATCAAGCATGTTCCCCCATGGTGGGGGGATGGGCGTTTGTTTTACGCACTAGAGCATGTTGTGTTTTTGCTTCTCTCTGCCCCTTAAGTGCCACTGGAGTTCAGGTTGTACTTGTCCTCCTCTCACTTCTGCTGAGTTTACTTTCATTCAGAGTAGAAACCTTTTGGAGGCGCATCTTTCCTATTAGTTTATTTAAGAGAGGTTTTAGTTTTCCACCGTGGGGCCAGCAGTCTCAGCTGAGACCAGTAGTATTTGCCAAGTTGAAAGGATGTTTATGTTGCCTCTCCAGCGACCTCCTGCTTCCCACCCTTCTGGGGGTGATAAGAGAGAGAGGAAGGTCCTGAAATTGTGTACTTGATCATTTAATATTTTGACAATTAAATAGAAAGCTAAATTGTCTGCTTTTCTCTTTGGTTTTGTGTCCTCTGGTATAGGGGAATTGTGTACATAAAACTTGATTAGAAGAGCAATACAGCTTCAATAAAAAATCCAATATTTGAATTTGGATTTCTTTCTTGACGTCAGCACCGCTCCTCATAAGAGCTTTACAGCTGTGTCAGGTGGTTTAAGTAGCAAGGGAATAGAGATGGCCATAGACTTAATTTTAAGAATATTGTTTTCTGTTGTAGGAATCTAAAGATTATGACAAAAGAGAGAAAATGCCCCAAATGATCTTCTTTGGGTGCATTTTAACCCAGGGACACTGGAATGAACTCATGGCCATTAAAGAATGCTTCCAGCCCCAGGATTTTGCCTAAGGGGACAACTGTCTTTACTTTTGGGGGGGCCATCTGGGGGACCTGGCTGGGAAAAATCTCCAGCCATATCGTGGGCAGTCAGGAGCTCTGAATGACAAACCCAGCTCTGCACTTGATTTACCATGACCTTGGGCAGTTTTCAGCCCCCCCTAGATTTTTTCTCATCTGAACCAGTTAAACTACACAACCATGTACTTTGGCTGCTTTCCAATCGTAGCTCTTTGGGAGGTCTGATATTTGATGTCCTGCTCTAGAGGGCAGTTGAATGCCATGTTTGGCTTGATATCACCAAGGCCAGTCTCTTTCAGTCCCACCTGTTTTCCCATATCAGGGCAGCCCTTGAGCTGCAGAACATTGGTTCCACTGCAGTGAGAGGTATCAGCCTCACCAGGCCCTAGGATTCTCTCTTGCTCTGAAGCCTGAGGTAATGGGAGAGTGAGCAGGCTGAATTATTTATACTCCAAGAAGAAATTTTGGTGGGTAGAATGCTCTACATGGAGGGTATTAAATATAAATTCAAAGGCCCTTGATAGAACAAAGACAAGGCATGTCATCACATTCTTGGCTTCCAAAGTAAACCTTAAATCCAGGACACTGAACATGTTATAGGAAATTTACCCAGTTGAGGGTGAGGGGATAGTTTCTCTTAGCAGAGTGGGCTGGTTAGTTTCACTTTTGTTTTCTGTCACTCATTTCTCTGCTTCAGGCCTGTGAGTTTCCTTGTCATTTAGCCAGGTTTGAAACCATGCCAGTTGCAATGTCTTGAATTTTATTTGGGACCACTTTCCCAGTTTGATTCCTGAGCCCCAGAGGTGACCAAAGCGGAGAGGCCCACGATCTCCATTCTTGGCCTTCCGTTGTCCTTGGTGAGGTGTGAGGTCTGTGTTGCTGGATCTTTGTCTTTTGTTGTTGTTTTTCATCTTTGGTCCCACTCCCTCCCATCGTAGTCTCATGCATACAGATCTTCCCAGTCCACTTGCTGCGTGTTTAGCTGTAGAACTATGCATCTATGAAAACAATATATAGATTTTTTGTGTGTTTTAAAATTTTTTACATAAATGGTACCTGGCTGTAAATCTCATTTTTAAAAAACTTTTCTTTGTCACATTGTTTACTTTTGTCTATAATACTGCAATTAGATCTAGTTTGTTCCTTCTAACTGCTATACAGTATTCCACTGTGAACATATTTTGCATTTTAACTCCCATTTGGTTCCTCCATCTGGGTTGTGATGAAGATCCCTTGTCATACTCCCTGTGCCTCTGTGCACAGAATTTCTTCCAGGGGTGAAGGTTTTGGGTCACGGGGTGTCGGCTTATCTAATTGCACTGAATATTACCAGATTGCTCTCCAAAGGGGTTGTAAGAGTGTGAACGGCCACCAGCAGCGCCTGGAGGTTGCCATTCTCCCCACACCCACACAAACAGTGGCAAAAAAATAGATAACAGCAGTCTGATGGGTGGATCTTGGTATCTCATATTTCAGCCTACGTGTGTCTGAGTGCTAGTAAAGTTGAATAATCCTTTATACACTGTTAACTGCTCTTGACTTTTGCTTGTTCATACCTTTTTCAAGTGGGTTCCCAATTTTTATTGTTTGTTTTCCAGGCATTCCCTTTTTGTACTAGTTATTAATTCTTTTCTTTTGCAGCCACGGCACATAGCTCATCCTAGCCCGTGACTGCCTGTTAACTTTGTCTGTAGTATCTGTTGTTGATCTGGAGCTTTAAATTATGAGCAGTGTCAAAAACAGCACTTTTTTTCTTTTGTGGACTCATTTATGAAATCTTTCCCCACCTGGAAATCACTGTATTAGTTTTTACTATAGAGGTAGTTTGAGAACTATTTCTCAAACGTTAGTATGTAAAAAGAAAGTCCTAGGGTTTTTTTTTTAAACAAATGAGGCCATCACAACTCACAGTGATGCATTTTTACACCAATTAGGTTGGCAAAATTTTTTTTTTTTTTTTTTTTTGTGGTACGCGGGCCTCTCACTGTTGTGGCCTCTCCCATTGCAGAGCACAGGCTCCGGACGCGCAGGCTCAGCGGCCATGGCTCACAGGCCTAGCCGCTCCGCGGCATGTGGGATCTTCCTGGACTGGGTCACGAACCCGTGTCCCCTGCATCGGCAGGCGGACTCTCAACCACTACGCCACCAGGGAAGCCCGGCAAAAATTTTTAAATTGGACAATAGCAATGTTACTGACCACGTGGAACAAGAACGCTCATACATTGCTCATGGGAGTGTAAATACATACTTCTTTTGAAAACAATTTGACTTTATCTTATAAATTAAAAGTTCTTCCCCTAGAGATACTCTATAGGAGTTCATCCATATGTGTACTAGGAGATGTGTACAAGAATGTTCATAGCAGCATTGTTTATAATAGCAAAACAAATAAACTGGAAGCATTCCAAATATCCATCAACAAGTGAGTGTGTAACTTGCAGCATATTCATGCAATGATGGGCTATATAGCTGTGAACTATATAGCAAAAATGGAATGCTGTACAGTGAGTCACCTATAGTTAAATGCATTGACATGGATGAATCTCAAAACAATATCGATTGAAAACGGCAGATGATAAAAGTGATGCTATTTATATAAAATTCAAAAACATTTGAAACAATGTATTTTTAGGATTTGTGTATAGTAACACAACTATAAGGAAAAGTAAAGAAATTTTAAAAACAGCCTAGTGATTACCCATGAGGGAGGAGGAGGGAGATTCATTTGGGGATACGCTACTCAAGGCTTGAGCAGGATTGGCCACGTTCTGTTTCTTAAGCTGGCTGTAGATACATAGGTGTCCATTTTATAATTCTTTTTTTATCTTGTACGTGTGCTATATTTTGTTTGTATGAAAGTTGTTCATAATTTTTGTTAAGACACTACAGTAGTCTGGAGAGGTGTACATTAGAATCTGTAGTTTTGGTCAACACTTTTGTGATCCCTTTGCAGATGGCCTGAATTCCAAACTTCGAGAAACACTGTCTTAGAATTTCACAGTATCCCTTTAGGTGACTGGCCTTATTCTTGACAGGGGGATAGAGAAGAGATTGTTAAACCAAGGCTACAGATTCTTGACAGGTTCTAGTGCTGTGTCACAAAGGCAGTCAGATATGAGGGAGGATCACTAGAGCAGGAGTCCAGAGACCCCAGACCTCTAATTTGCTGTAGGACCTTGTACATTTTACTTCTCCTGACCTCCGTGTCTTCATCAGTGAAGTGAGGGAGTGGGATTAGATTATCTGTAAGGTCCTTTTTAGATCTGAGGTCATGATCTTTCACCTCTCATCTCTGGTGTCTTCTCAGCCGGGTCCCAATGATAAGAAATCAGAACTGCTGCCGGCGGAATGGAACAACAATAAAGACCTGTATGTCCTCCGGTATGAGTCAAAGGATGGGTCCAGAAAGCTCCTTGTGAAGGCTGTCACTGTGGAGAACAGCATGATCATCAATGTGCTGGTGAGTCCCTAGGACACAGAGGGGTCCGCTGATGGGAGTAGACCTTGGGTTTGCCTTTTTGAAACCCATTTAAGAACCCTCAGTGTTCATGAAGCCTTTACTCAGTGATCCTACTTCCAGAACTTTATTCTGAGGCTAGGACCCTAAATGTAGAAATGCTTTGTGTTCAAAGATGTTCCCTGCCTATTACTGTAAGAGGAGGGACTTACCATCACAGAGGAATAGTTAAGTAAATTAAGGTAAATCCATTCAGGGACAGCTTGGGAGAAAAAAGCTTATTGTAGCCCTGGGGACTAATTTTAGTTCTTTAGATAAGCTAAGCTTAGCCCCTAAATGTAGAAATGCTTTGTGTTCAAAGATGTTCCCTGCCTATTACTGTAAGAGGAGGGACTTACCATCACAGAGGAATAGTTAAGTAAATTAAGGTAAATCCATTCAGGGACAGCTTGGGAGAAAAAAGCTTATTGTAGCCCTGGGGGCTAATTTTAGTTCTTTAGATAAGCTTAGCTTTCTGCTGCCTTGGAGCCTGTATACTTCTTGTTTCCTATGCTGGAAAGCTCTTCCTCTGCACCATTGCCGCCTCACACAGATACACACCCTCCACCCTTCCTTTAGCCTGACTGACTCCCTCTTGTTTTTCACTTACTCAAAAAGTTCAGTCCTGACTACTTACTCTCGTCTGCCAGAAAAATCTAAATTATGCCTCTGCTTCATCGTTTTATTTTCCTGCCTGGTACTTAACACAGTTTGTAATTAGTGTACTTATTTATGCTTTGGTGTAATATTTGTATTCTACCACTATAGCAGAATATTCTGTAGTCTATGTAATGTAGACTATAAGCACCCTGAGGGCAGTGACTCTTTTTTTAAGTTTGGCCTGGTTGTCTGTATTTATACAAAAGTATCATGCAGTCTGTATTGTGCTGCACTTTGCTTTTTTTCCCTCAATATGTTTTGGAGGTCTTTACATGGGAATGCATATAGCTATACTTTATTCATTTTAGCCACTATGTAGTATTCCATAATACCATAATTTGTTTATCCCTCTCCCTTTTGATGAACGTTTAGATTTTGTATCACACAGCGTTCTTAGTTATAAACAACAGAATCCCCTCAGGTTTGTTTAAACAGTCAGGTTTATTAAAAGAACTGGGATAACTCACTGAATTGTCGGGAGGGCTGGAGAAACAGTTTTAAGGCTGGGCTTCCCCAGGGCATTGCTCCAAACTGTGCCATGGAAACCACTGCTGCTGCCACCACCCCAGGGCATTAGGTACTGGCTGACTGCCAACCCAGGTGCCCCTTCTCAGGAGCCACTGATGTTGTGACCCCTGCTGCCTCTGCTGCTACCCTCGATAGCAAGACATCTGCCCCTCACTCAGCCTGTTTATCCATGGTGCTCACCTCCAAGTTGAAGTTGTGCATCCATTTGGCACCTCAGTTACATGCCTGTGTCCAAGCTGCAAAAGAGCCTGGGAAGTAGGTTTTTCTGGGCTCTGCCTCAGAAAGGCATTATTCCTAGATCAGAGAAGTCCCCAAGCATGAGAAATGTATTTCATCTATTACAAACAGCCCTTATATATGTCTCTTTGTGCCCATATGTATTTCTTTAGGTTGAGTATTAAATTGTTCCTCTCCCCCACCGCCCCGCCACTTACTCATTAGACCAGAAATACCCCTGTCTCTCATTTTCTATTTTCATTTTTCTAGGAACATGGCTCACAGCAAGTGTCAGACTTGACCCTGAACTTGAATGATTATATCGATTCAGAACACCTGGTTGACTTCCACAGGTATTTCTAAGGGTTGGCCTTTCCCTGGGAAAAAGAAGAGAGAACCAGTGGCCAGATATAAGGAATGGACTTGAGGTGTCAGAGAATGGAGGAAGGTTAACAGAAGGATCTTTCTCTCTTGGGCACAGTCACTTCTCATTTCTCTTTTCTGTTTATTTGAAGGGAAGATTCACGTGGGAAAAGCCACTTGAAATAAAATGATGCAATCAAGAGTCCACAAGTCTACAGGGTAGAGAGGGGCCTAGCCAGTGGAGTCAGTCGGAGT
Source organism: Physeter macrocephalus (assembly GCF_002837175.3). Classification (NCBI taxonomy): domain Eukaryota; kingdom Metazoa; phylum Chordata; class Mammalia; order Artiodactyla; family Physeteridae; genus Physeter; species Physeter macrocephalus. The sequence continues at coordinate 26,042,241 of NC_041227.1, forward strand.
GAGTTCCTAGGATGAAAAAGTGTACCTAATCTGGTACACTCCATCCCCCAATTTTTAAAATAGACTTCATTTTTTACAGCAGTTTTAGGTTCACAGCAAAATTGAGCGGTAAGTGCAGAGAGTTTCCTTGAACCTCCCCTCTGCCCCGCACTCTCACAGTCCTGTACCAGAGTAGTGCATTTGTTATAGTTGATGAACCTACGCTGGCACACATTATCACCCAGATTCCATTCTTGGTGGTGTTGGAATGTGTTTACTTTTGTAAGAAACTGCCAAACTGTCTTCCAAAGTGGCTGTACCATTTTGCATTCCCACCAGCAATGAAGGAGCCCCTCTGCCCCGCACTCTCACAGTCCTGTACCAGAGTAGTGCATTTGTTATAGTTGATGAACCTACGCTGGCACACATTATCACCCAGATTCCATTCTTGGTGGTGTTGGAATGTGTTTACTTTTGTAAGAAACTGCCAAACTGTCTTCCAAAGTGGCTGTACCATTTTGCATTCCCACCAGCAATGAATGAGAGTTCCCTGTTGCTCCACATCCTTGTCAGTGTTTCAGATTTTGGCCATTCTAATAGGTATGTAGTGGTATCTCATTTTTGTTTTAATTTGTAGTTCCCTGATGACATATGATGTTGAGCATCTTTTCATATGCTTATTTGCCATCTGTATATCTTTTTTGGTGAGGTGTCCAGGTCTTTGGCCCATTTTTTAATTGAGTTGTTTTCTTATGGTTGAGTTTTAGGAGTTCTTTGTATATTTTGGGTAACAGTCATTAATCATATATGTGTTTTGCAAGTATTTTCTTCGAGTCTGACTTGTCTTGACTTTTTATTTTGAAATTTGCAACCCCACAGAAAAGAGGGTTTGCAAAAATATTACAATGAACACCCATATACCCATTACCTAGGTTCACCAATTTTTAAAATTTTGCCACTTTTGCTTAGTTAGTTTTTCTGTATGTTTTGTTCTTTTTTTTTTTTTTTGCAGTACGCGGGCCTCTCACTGTTGTGGCCTCTCCCGTTGCGGAGCACAGGCTCCAGATGTGCAGGCTCAGCGGCCATGGCTTACGGGCCCAGCCGCTCTGCGGCATGTGGGATCTTCCCAGACCGGGGCACGAACCCATGTCCCCGGCATCGGCAGGCGGACTCTCAACCACCGCGCCACCAGGGAAGCCCGTTTTTTTGTTCTTGAACCATCTGAGAATTATTTCCAGACTTTATATACCTTAACCCCTAAATATTTCATCATGTATCTCCTTGTTCTTACACAGACATCCTCCTGTTATCACAATCAGGAAATGTAGGATTGATGCATTAATGTCATTTAATACACAGTCCATGTTCAGATTTCTGTAGTCATCCCAGCAGTGTCCTTTTTAGCTAGTCTTTTGGTTTTAGGTTTGAGGTATTTTTTTTCTTATCCAACCGAATATCACACATTGCATTTATTTTCATGTCTTTTCAGTTACCTTTCATCTAGAACAGTTTCCTAGACTTTTGTTATTCTTAGCATTGGTATTTTTGAATACTTGAGGTCAGTTGTTTTGTAGAACATTCAGATTGTTTCCTCATCATTTGATTCAGGTTGAACATTTTCAACAAGAACACTATGTAAGGGAAGCTGTGTTCTCCTAAGTGTTTTACATCAGGCACGTGACATCTGTTTTATTGTTGGTTTTGTTCAGTTTGATCATTTGGTTATGACAGTATCTGCCACCTTTCTCTCCAGTAAAGGCATCTGTTTTCCTTTGTGTTTAATAAGTGATCTGTGGTATTATATTAGCAGACTGTGAATATTCTGCCTCCCAACAGTCTTTTACCCAGTGGTTTTAGCATCTGTTGATGATTCTTGCATGAAACAACTATTACTGTGATGATTATAAAACAGTAATTTTCTATGTTTATAATTCTTTCTACATTTATTAGTTAGATTTTTTAAAAGCTTTCTGTTCTCTGTCCCCCTTATTTTTAATTTTTAAAATTTTAAAATTTATTTTTGGCTGCATTGGGTCTTAATTGCTGCGTGTGAGCTTTCTCTAGTTGAGGTGAGCAGGGGCTACTCTTCGTTGCGGTGCATGGGCTTCTCATTGCCGTGGCTTCTCTTGTTGCAGAGCACGGGCTCTAGGCACGCGGGCTTCTGTAGTTGTGGTGCATGGGCTTAGTTGCTCCGCGGCATGTGGGATCTTCCTGGACCAAGGCTCGAACCCACGTTACTTGCGTCGGCAGGTGGATTCTTAACCACTGCGCCACCGGGGACGTCCCTATTTTTAAAATATCAAAATAGACTCCTGGGTTACTTTTTATTCAAAGTTATATTCCATTTCTGTCATTCTTTGAGTGCTCAACTTGTTCCAGAGTTGACCAGTAGGAATTCTCTCAAGCTACCTCACCTGTCTTTTTGACATGTCACCATGTCAGAGCATTTTCACACTTCCTGGCACAATAAGGTGTTCTGCCCTTACCTTGTACTTTACTTACCCCTGCCTTGAAACCAGGGATTTTTCTAAGGAAGCATGATTTCTGTTGGTGGGTAATAGTTTCCACAATCTGGGCTCTGAGTGTGCTCATTAATATGAAGGATGTCATTGCTTTCAGGCTTTTTCAGAGAACAGAGCTGGGAAACTTTCCTGGAGTTTTTTTTTTTTTTTCCTTAACATTTCATACTGATACTTTTGTTTTTAATCTAACACTGCAGGATTTGTATTCTCTTATTCTGTACTTGTAACTCCCTTCTGTGTTGAGAACCCTGATGCCCAGCAGCCTCAAAATACTTACTCATTTGTTTGATTCTAAAATACACACAGATAGTTTTTGAACTGCTACATCAGTGCTGACCAAGAACAGATCTACTAAGTAAAGTCACAAATACAGTTTCTTTCCAGTTCTTTTTGTCCTTTGACTGTGTCCCACTGAACATGTATATCGTCAGAGTATTGTGTTCAAAATGTACTTAGATTTAATGCTTGTTGGTACATCAGTGTAATGAAATTATCTGTTTGATAGATAGTTGGGCCCATTTGTTTCCACTTTATTCCATTTTGGGGACTTTATCCCCATCCTCATTGACCTCTTCAGGGTTTTGGAGGAAGCCTGGCATCACTATAAATTCAGTCATGAGAACTGCCTAGAAACCCTGTTGGATTTAATTACATCTAATCAGCGATAACCGTCTTTAACCCGCTCCACTTCTCTCAGACTTCAGACAACCTGCCCGCATCATTCTGGCCACCCCTCTTTGTCTCCATCCTTCTTTCATGCATCCTCTATGTGAGGAGATCCCAACTTCCACTCCTGGTCATCACCCTCCAGTCAGTTTCCCACACAGCAGTTGGACCAGCGTTTTTAAAACACAGATCAGATTATGATTAAAAGTCTTGCTTGAAATCCCTCAGTGATACCACCTCACACATGTTAGGATGGCTACTATCAAAAAAACAAAATAACAACTATTAGTAAGGATGTGGAGAAATTGGAACCCTTGTACACTGTTGGTGAAAATGTAAAATGGTACAGCAACTATGAAAAATGGTGTGGTGGTTCCTCAGAAAATTAATTACCATATGATCCAGCAATTCCACTTCTAGATACATACCCAGTAGAACTGAAAGCAGGGTCTCAAAGAGATAATTGTGCACCCACGTTCATAGAAGCATTTTTCATAGTAGCCAAAAGGTGGAAGCAGTGTAAGTGCCCATGAATACCTAGGACAGATGAACAGATAAACAAAATGTATATACAGACAATGGAATATTACTCAGCTTTAAAAAGGAAGGAAATGCTAACAAATGCTTCAGCATGGGTAGACCTTGAGGACATTGTGCTAAGTAAAGTAAGCCAATCACAAGACAAATTCTATATGATTCTACGTATATGAGGTACCTAGAATAGTCAAACTCATAGAGACAGAAAGTAAAATAGTGGTTGCCAGGGATTGGAAGAGGGGAGAATAGGGAATTATTGTTTAATGGGTACAGAGTTTCAGTTTTGTAAGAGGAAGCATTTTGAAGATAGGTGGTGGTGGTGATAGCACAACAATGTGAATATACTTAATACTACTGAACTGTACACTTAAACTGGTTACAGAGTTGGTAAATTTTTTACAAATTAAATCTAAAAAAGAAACCCCAAACCCTTCAGTGAGTGTTCATTTCTCCAAGGATGAAGAACAAAATCCTTGATGAGACCTAAAGCCTGGGGCCCAGCCCCTCTAACCTCATCCTTTGCCACTTCCCACTTAGTTCCTGTGTCTCAGCTGTGGTGCCATGTGCCTCCTCCCTCTTCAGAGCTCTCCCCTTGGCCAAGAGTGCTCTCCCCAGCCTCTTCCCACAGCCAACTACTCTTCTTCCTTCAGTTTCCATTTAACGTCAGCTCCTCAGAGAAGCTTCCCCTGCTCCCCCCATGTTTGAACCTTTTAAGCATTTAATAAGTGGGTATTTTATGATTAACTGCCTACTAGCCTGTGATCTCCTTGAGGGCAGGATCTGGGTCTTTTTCACACAGTAGACAAAGGAAAGAAGGAGTGAAGTGAGGCCAGGCCTGGCCTTGGCAGAGCTGCTCTTCTGGGTGCTGCCCACACCATGACCCTACCTCACCCCTTAAGAGGGTAAAGGGAAGGACACTGAGAGTGTGGTCTCTCTCTTGACTTTTTCATTCTGGAATTCCATTGGGAGAGAAATTGACAAAACCTCTGGAAAAACCCAGCCCTGTACACCAGGCTGTTCATGCTCCTTAGAGCATTTAGTCCCCTCAGCAATACTGAGAGAGAAACGGTGATAATATCTGCATTTTGTTTTTTTTTAAATAACATTTGTTGTTGGAGTTTTGTGTGTGTTTGGGGGGGGGTGTGTGTGTTTTGATTGCTGTAAAATGACACAGTAGGACTACTTCCGAGTGTTCTGAGAATGAGATGAGATGTCAGCAGAGTGCTTAGTGCTGGGCCCAGCCCTTCATGAATATGCAGATGGAAAGAAATCTGATCACAAGGAATTATCTCCATAGAAACTGAGACTCAGAGAGCTGGGTATGTATCTCTCTCCTGATCATAAGGCCCTCCCTCTCTCCTCTGCCTTTCTGGCAGCAGCACTGAGCTGCCTGCTTCTGGCCCCCTTCCACCATCTGGCCCTCCTTGTTAGGTCGTCATGGCATGGCATGTCTGTTCTAGGTAGAAATCTGTGCCCCTAGTTGAGCAAACTGATTTGCTAAGGAGTATAAACCTGTTCCTTTCTGTCATGCCTCTACTATGTTAGGATGACAGGCTGTCTTTTGCTACTACCAAAATGGCAGTTCTCCTAAGGCTTAGAAATCATGCGAGAACGTCTCCTTCGGGACTCAGTAGTTTTTTAATCAGACCTGAGTTCTACATGTAGACCTTTTGCATAGGGAGATCAGAGGGCTTCCACCTGTATCACACACAGCTCATCTGACTGAAAGGAAAGAGGAGTTAGATTTATCCCCGCTACCCAGCTTGGTCAGGGAAGCAGTGTGGTGTACAAAGTTCTGTGTTCTAAGTAGGAAGCTGATCTTTTTAGGGATGTATGGACCACAGGCCCTTAGAATTTCTAAACCATTGCAGGTGTCACACTTCTTAGTCGTGGAACTCTTTATTCAAGCATGCGTAATATTCCACTGTCTGTATTTACCATATTTTGTTTATCCGTTCATCTGTCCTAGGTATTCATGGCCACTTATATTGCTTCTACCTTTTGGCTACTTTGAATAATGCTTCTTTGAACATGCGTGTACAGTTATCTCTTCATGTTCTTTAGGATTCTGGAGGAAAGAGTAGGGACAGCAAATGGAGGTCCTTGTGCCCTATCCACTTGGCTTTCTCCATTGCCCTTCCTGGGCTCCCTTCCATGCCAGAGAAGCCCTGAAACCACTAATCTAGTCTAATCTCAGTGATTTTATGGTTATGTAATAAGTGATTTTTTTTTCGGTACGCGGGCCTCTCACTGTCGCGGCCTCTCCCACTGCGGAGCCCAGGCTCCGGACGCGCAGGCCCAGCGGCCATGGCTCACGGGCCTAGCCGCTCCGCGGCATGTGGCATCTTCCCGGACCGGGTCACGAACCCGTGTCCCCTGCATCGGCAGGCGGACTCTCAACCACTGCGCCACCAGGGAAGCCCTGTAGATTTTTTGATGATGGCCATTCTGACCCGTGTGAGGTGATACCCTTATTGTACTTTTGATTTGTGTTTCTGTAATGATTAGTGATGTTGAGCATCTCTTCATGTGCTTTTTAGCCATCTGTATGTCTTCTTTGGAGAAATGTCTGTTTAGATCTTCCACCTGTTTTTTGATTGAGGTTTTTTTGTTTTTGTTTTTTTTGATATTGAGCTGCATGAGCTGTTTGTATACTTTGGAGATTAAACCCTTGGTGGTCTATTCATTTGCAAATATTTTCTCCCATTCTGAGGGTTGTCTTTTTGTTTTGTTTATGATTCCTTTGCTGTGGAAAAGCTTTTAAGTTTAATTAGGTCCTACTTGTTTATTTTTGTTTTTATTTTTATTACTATAGGAGGTGGATCAAAAAAGATCTTGCTGCAATTTATGTCAGAGTGTGTTCTGCCTGTGTTTTCCTCTAAGCATTTTATAGTATCCAGCCTTACATTTAGGTCTTTATTCCATTTTGAGTTTGTTTTTGTGTATGGTGTTAGGGAGTGTTCAAAAATGTTATATAAATGGAATCATACAGTATGTAACTTTCGGGATTGGCCTTTCTCACTCAGCATAATACCCTTGTGATCCATCTGAGTTGTTGCGTGCATCACTGGTTTGTCCCTTTGTCTTGCTGAGTAGTATTTCATGGTATCGTAGGCATGGCATTTCACAGTTTGTTTAACCATTCACTAGTTGAAGGACATCTGAGTTGTTTCATTTTTTTGCTATTATGAATAAAAGTGCTATGAACATACATGTACAGGCTTTTGTGTGGACATATTTATTTCTCTACAATAAGTGCCAAGAGTTCAATGGTAATTGCATGTTTAGTTTTTTAAGAAACTGCCAAACAGTTTTCCATAGTGTCTGTACCATTTTACATATCCACCACCAGTGTATGAGTGCTAGTTTCCCTGTATCTTCACCAGTTTCTGGTGTTATCACTATTTTTCATTTTAGTTATTCTGATGTATAGTAGTATTTCATTGTGGTTTGAATTTGCATTTCCCTGATGGCTAATGACAGTTCCTTGTATATTTCAGATGCAATTCCTTTGTTGGATGTTGGTTTATAAATGTTTTCTCCCAGCCTGTAGTTTGTTTTTTCATTCATTTAACAAGGTCTTTTGCAAACCATAAGTTTTTAATTGATAATAGCTATTTGATAAATTTTTGCTTTTATGGATCAAGCTTTTGGCGTCAAGTGTAAGAACTCTTTGCCTAGTTCTAGATCTCAAAGTTTTTCTCCTATTTTTTTTTCTAAACATTTTATAGTGTTTTTTGTTTTTTTTTTTTGTGGTACGCGGGCCTCTCACTGTTGTGGCCTCTCCCGTTGCGGAGCACAGGCTCCGGACGCGCAGGCTCA
>NC_041227.1:26049777-26085719 GCF_002837175.3 Physeter macrocephalus
GCAGGCTCAGCGGCCATGGCTCACGGGCCCAGCCACTCCGTGGCATGTGGGATCTTCCTGGACCGGGGCACGAACCTGTGTCCCCTGCATCGGCAGGCGGACTCTCAACCACTGCGCCACCAGGGAAGCCCTAGTTTTATGTTTTACATTTAAGTCTGTGGTCTATTTTAAAGTAATTTTTGTATAAGTTGTGTGGTTTAGGGAGAGGTTCATTTTCTTGCCTATGCATGTCCAGTTGCTCCAGCACCATTTGTCATTGAATTGCTTTTGCAACTGTGTCAAAAATCAGTTGTCTGTACTTGTGTTGGTTTATTTCTGGGTTCTCTTTTTTTTTCCATTGATCTTTGTGTCTGTTCTTCTGCCAGTGTCACACAGGATCTATTATTGTAACTATTTATCAGTAGTACACCTGAATATTGAGTAGAGCGATTCAAGATCACCCAATTCTTCTTTGTCAAGATAGTTTTCACTATTCTTGAGTCTCTGCCTTTCTGTATAAACTTGAGTAAACTTCTCTTTGTCCATAAAAAACCTTGCTGGGATTTTGATAGGATTTGCATTAAACTTACAGATCATTAAACCTAAAATGGGAAAAATTGACATTTTTACTATGAATGTGGTATGTCTCTCCATTTATTTAGGTCTTGCTCTATTTCTTTCATCATCATTTTATAATTTTCAGCATATAGGTCCTGGACAAATTTTTTGTTCATTTGGGGTGTGAGAGGTGATTATAAATGGTGTTCCATTCTTGGTTTTGATTTTCAAATGTCCATTGTTAGTGTATAGAAATGCAGTTTATTTTTGTGTGTTGATCTTATATCCTGTCACCTTGCTGAATTCATAGTGTTCTTGGAGGGGTTTTTTTGGTAAATTCCTTGGGAATTTCAAGGTAGACTGGCATGTTATCTGCAAATAGGAGCAGTTTCATTCCTTGTTTTCTAATCTGTGTGCATTTTCTTTTTCTTGCCTTACTGAAGTGGCTGGAACTTCCAGTATTATGTTAAATAAGAGTGGTTAGAGAGAACATCCTTACCTTGTTCCCAGTCTTAAAGACAAAGTACTCAGTCTTTCATTACTAAGTATATTGTTAGCTGTAGTTTTTTTGTAGATGCTCTGTATCGTGTTGAGGAAGTTCTCTTCTATTCCTGGTTTGTTGAGAGTTTTTATCATGAATGGATTTATTGTGTTGGATTTTGTCAAAAACCTTTTCTGTATCAATTGATACAACCATATCATTTTTCTTAGCTTATTGATATGGTAGGGATTTGTAACTATTGAACCAGCCTTGCATACATACAATAAATCCTATGGTATGTAATTCTTTTATATATATATATATTTGTGTGTGTGTGTGCGCGTGGTACGCGGGTCTCTCACTGTTGTGGCCTCTCCCGTTTCGGAGCACAGGCTCCGGACGCACAGGCTCAGTGGCCATGGCTCACGGGCCCAGCCGCTCCGCAGCATGTGGGATCTTCCCGGACCGGGGCATGAACCCGTGTCCCCTGCATCGGCAGGCGGATTCTCAACCACTGCGCCACCAGGGAAGCCCTCTTTTATATATTTTTGAATTTAATTTGTTAATATTTTGTTGAGCATTTTTGCATCCAAGTTCATGGGAAGTAGTGGTCTGTAGTTTTTTCTTGTACTGTCTTTGTCTGGATTTGATATCAGCATAATACTGGCCTTATAAAAATGAATTGGGAAATGTTCCCTTTTCTTGTATTTTCTGGAAGTGACTGTAAATTGGTGTTAATTCTTTAAATGTTTGATAGCCTTCTCCACTGAAATCATCTGAACCTGGATATTTCTTTTGGGGGGTGCTTAAGTATGGATTGTGTTACTTTAATAGAACTATTCAGATTATCTATTTTATTTTGTCTAAGTTGTTACAGTTCGTGGTTTTTGAAGAATTAGTCTATTCTAAGTTGTTCAATTATGTTATTAGTATTCTCTTATCCTATCAATGGCAACAAATTTGTTATAATATCCCATTGCATTCTTGATATTTGTGATTTGTGTCTTCTCTCTTTTTATGTTTGGTGCTCTTGCTGGAAGTTTATCAATTTTGTTCATTTTTTGGAAGAACCAGCTTTTTGTTTTTTTAATTTTCTCTTGTTTTTCTGTTTTCTCACTTATTTATTTTTATTTATTATTTCCTTATTTCTGCTTGCTTTTGGTTTAATTTGCTCTTCTTTTTCTAGGTTCTTGAGGTTAGAATTTAAATTGTTGATTTCTTTCCTCTTTTCCAATGTAAACATTTAGTGCTATAAAGTTTCCTCTCAACACTGTTTAGCTATAATCTCACATAATTTAATATGTTGTACTTTTATTATTATTCAGTACTTTGTATTTTTTTTCAAGACTTCCTCTGATCCATGGATTATCTAGAATTGTATTGCTTAACGCCATGTATTTAGAGACTTCCTTCCGGTTTTGATGCTTAGTATGATTCAATATGGTCAAAGAATATACTCTGTATGATTTCAGTTTTTTTTTACATTTATGAGGTTTGCTTTTTTTTTAACTTATTTTTTATTGAAATATAGTTGAATTACAATGTTGTGTTAATTACTGCTGTACAGTAAAGTGATTCAGTTATACATGTACATACATTCTTTGTCATATTCTTTTCCATTATGGTTTATCACAGGATATTGAATGTAGTTCCCTGTGCTATACAGTAGGACCTTGTTTATTCGTTTTATATATATTAGTTTGCATCTGTTAATCCAAACTCCCAATCCAACTCTTTCCCACCCCCCTCCCCCTTGGCAACCACCAGTCTACTCTCTATGTCCCTGATTTATAAGGTTTGCTTTTTGACCCCGGATATGGCTCATTTTAAAACACCAGATTTTTAGGAACTCTGTGGAGTCCTGCCCACTCCCTGTTACCTCAGTCTGCCTCAACACTTCAGCTATAGCTCACATTGCTTGTCTCTCACCAGCAGAGAAAAGAGGCCTAGAGCAGCCTTCCAAGGGCCCCTGAGTTAGTGACAGAATTGGACATTAAGCCCTGAGAGCCCTGCCTACTTGGACTATGAACCTGGTTCATCCTCCCCATGGAGGCTTTGCCTTCCATGACCCTTCCCATGACATGTGATGAACACACAATGAGGCTGAGGGTGGGGTGGGGTGAGGTGGGCAGGGCACAGAGGAGTAGCCAGTCTAGGCCCTGTGACCCTACACCCTCACCGCTTTCTAATGGGGTGGTAAACGAGGAGGGGCAATTCAGATGCCTAAGAAGCTTAGGCCCAAATCTCGGAGACAACGCCAGGCTGTTACCGCCCCCCTCACCCAGGTCCGCCGGGCGGCCCGTTCACACCCTTGCAAACAGTCCAAGCGTGACGCCAAGAGCTATCAGGGTCACCGCCGCCATTGCCGCTGCCGCCGCCGCCAAAATACTGTACACAGGGTTGCCAACCAGCTGCAAGCAGTTGATACCTCGTCTCCTTCCTGCAGGGTCTACAAGAAGAGTGAGGAACTTCGGTCTCGTCTTGTGTCTGGGATCATCACACCTATCCATGAGCATTGCGTCAAGGCTAGTGTGAGTCCCCACCAGGAGTTTCCCCCTGCCACTGCCAGAGAGGTGGACCCACTCCGGATTCACCCACACCACCCACATACCAGCCGGCAGCCTCCCTGGTGAGTACAGAGCCCACAGTGGCAGCCCATGCCTCTGCAGAAGGATTCCAACCGTGACCATCTTGCCACTTGACTCCCCTCTGGGCCCCGTGTGTCTTCAACAGAATTGTCAGTCTTGGTATATGGAGATAGAAAGTGGAGATGTAAGTGGAGCAGTGAGTTCTTGTGCTGCTACTAGTCACCCCAACAACCCAGCATCCTAAGGCTGCCTGCCTCCTTTCTAGAGGCCACACATAGCCTCTGAGTCTGCCCAAGGGTCAGTGCCTCTGAGGAGTGTGTGCAGTCCTCCAGAGTTGCTACCAGGTAGTTCAGTTTTTTATTCCAGAGCTCTTTGTCTGTGCAGGACCCTGGACCAGGCTTTTGGGGAAAATGTAGAAATACTGGAAGTTCCTGGAGGGAATATGTTCCCAATGTTCCCTTTCTTTGCCTTTCACTTCATTGTAGTCCCTTGATCTCTTTTACAAGTTGAAAACTTTGCCAAAACAGCATGAGGTATGAGCAGGTCACATACAAGGTCTTTGCAGATTAGGATGGCAGCGCTTAGGACTGGAGACTTCTGCTCTGAGGGAGAAGACAAGGACCAGGGACACCTTATTCTCTAGTTGAGATGGCACGTCCCAGTTTGGAGTCCACAGTGTGGTAGTAACGGTGGGGTTGGTGGGGTTGTGGGGGAGGGCTCACTGTGCGGCCATAATAAGCACTCAATAAGTGTTAGCTGCCGTTGTTAAAAATAACTCTGTTTTGCAATTATATACCTTTGGTTAATTAAATAGGACATTTGTTTAATTACTATAATAAGTAATAATTGGCAAGTCTGGCAATCTTTGGAAATACTGGGTTCTGTGAGGAGAGTGGAGGATAATAAAAAGTGGTTGAAAGGTTGGGAACAGCTTGTGTGATCTAACCTCTTTATTTAAGATGACCTGCCTAAGGTCACCAGCCATTAATAAAGAGACAGAGCCAGGGCTGGCGGTCCAGGTGTCCTCACTCCAGCACAGTGATCTGTTGTGATGCAACCAGAATATGGTGGGAAGATTTAAGGATAAGCCCTGGACAGCAATCAAATTGGGGGAGACTTTTAGACCTTAAGTAGATAGTAATTCTCAGGTCTCTCAGATTCACTTCCTATTTCAAAACAAATATTCTCTGAAGTCTCCTTCACTGTCTCAAAATGGAATTCATAGATGATCTAACTTACCAAATGGACAGTTTCAAAAAGGATCAGTATAAAGTCCTGACTATAATATAAATGAGAAATAAAAAGTGAGTAATTAATAAGATAATGTGTATTTCATTGTGTAGATGCCTGAGCATGATTACACTGGAAAAGATAGGCATTTGCACTTGTATATGGAATTATTTTGAATTCGACAGTAACAAAAGCAGGCATGTGCTATGTTATAGTTACATTTCTGGAAAAATTTTTATTGAAACAGTATAAAAATACTTTGTGTTCACATATAAAATGGCCTTAGACTAACTTATGGTAGGTAATTTTATGTAGGCTTTACATCTCTATGAATGTGTAACAAGACTTTGGCAAGTTGTGTAGGATGTAGATTATTCATTATGTGGAGCTCTACTGTGGATTATAGAGCAGGAAGCATCTCTGGTCTTTGCCTATAAACGCTATAAGCATTCTCCAATCACTGTGACAAACAAAAACACCTCCAGGGCAGACTCTGCCATCCTAATTGGGAATCATAGACCTGAATCTGGAGTTATGAAGGTAAGAAATCCTAGCCTTGGAAGAACAGAAAGAATGAGAAAATCACCATATTGCAGCTTCTACTGAAGTAATGTAGTGACTAGGCACAAATTGTCAATGGTTGCTAAAACCATTAGGTAAAAGGTTGATGGGCAACTTTATAATGGATGAGTCAGACTGATAGCACCTGAACCCATAGGTCAATCTTAACACTAAAAGTGGGACAGCCAGACTTTGTGTATTCTAATATAATGCAATAGTAGGTTCACAACAACATGAATCTAGATTGAACTCCCAGTTTAAAAGAAGCATGAGAGGTAGAAGAATGAGTTAAAGATGTCTGGAACATGAAAAATTTTTACAGGATTAATTGATCTTGTTTTTTTTCCATCAAATAATGGCATGGGGAGAAAAGGGAGAGGGGGCTTGTTAATTAGAGTCTTATCAACTAAATCCAGTGTTGGACTTTGTTTTGATCTTGATTCAAATAAACTAATTCTAAAATTATTTTTGAGATATTTGGGGAAATTTGAACAGGGACCAGGTATTTGATAATGTTACTGCTTATTTTCTTAGGTGAAATAATTAAATTCTGGTTATGTTAAAAAAAAAAGAAGGCTTTGTCTATTGTATAATATAATTTTATTAACTGAAGTATTTAAGGGTGAAATGATATGTCTGGGATTTGCTTTAAAAAAATTTCACCCCCTAAAAGAGTGAGACATTGGGAAATGAGTGTAGGTGAAATAAGAATGGTAGAATATTTTGTTTTTTAATTAATTTATTTAATTTATTTATTTTTGGCTGCTTTGGTTCATCTTTGCTTTGCGCAGCTTTCTCTAATTGCAGCGAGCGGGGGCTACTCTTCAGTGCAGTGTGTGGGCTTCTCATCATGGTGGCTTCTATTGTTGCAGAGCACAGTCTCTAGGCACATGGGCTTCAGTAGTTGTGGCACATGGGCTCAGTAATTGTGGCTTGTGGGCTCAGTAGTTGTGGCTCGCGGGCTCTGGAGCACAGGCTCAGTAGTTGTGGCGCATGGGCTTAGTTGCTCCGCAGCGTGTGGGATCTTCCCAGACCAGGGCTCGAACCTTTGTCCCCTGCATTGGCAGGTGGATTCTTAACCACTGTGCCACTAGGGAAGCCCAGAATGGTAGAATATTGATAATTATTGAAACTGAATGGAAAGGTACATGGGTGTTCATAAATTAGACTTTGTACTATTTTTTGGTCCCTTTGAAAATTTCCTTAATAATTAGTTTTTTATTGATACCAATCCTTCAGAAATTCTTCCAAAAAATAGAAGAGGGAGGAACACTTCCCAACTCATTCTGTGAGGCCAGTATTACCCTGATACCAAAACCAAAGACATCACAAGAAAAGTACAAACCAGTATCCCTTATGAATATAAATGTAAAAATCCTCAACAAAATACTAGCAAAAGAAACCCAGCAACATATAAAAAGGGTTATACACCATGACCAAATGAAATTTATTCCAGGAATGTTTGGTTTAACATCTTAAATCAGTATAATATACCATATTAATAGAACAATGGACAAAAAACACATGTTCATCTCAATAGAGAGAAAGCATTTGACAAAATCCAACACCCTTTCATAATAAAAGCATTCAACAATAGAAGGAGACTTTCTCAACTTCCAAAGCACACAGCTAACATCCTACTTAATGGAGAAAGATGGAATGCTTTCCCCGTAAGGTCAGGAACAAGACAAGGATATCTGCTATTGCTACTTTTCTACAACACGGTACTTGAAATTCTAGCCAGTGTAATCACTCAAGAAAAAGAAATAAAAGGTATCCTGATTAGAAAGTTAGAAGGAAAGCAGTCTTTATTTGCCAGTGACATGGGATACTGTATGTAGAAAATCCTAAGGAATCCTTTTTAAAAATCTTCTAGAGCTAATGAATGAGTTCAGCAGTGTGACATGATATAAGATCAGTAAACAAAAATCAACTGCATTTTCTATACACCAGTAGTGAACAATCTGAAAATGAAATTAAGGAAATAATCTCATTTGTAATAACCCCCAAAGGTATAAAATACTTAAGAATAAACTTAACAAAAGAAGTACAAGACTTGTATACTGAAAACTACAAAATGTTGCCGAAAGAAGTAGGAAGATTTAAACAAAAAGATATCCAGTGTGTTTCATACATAGGGAGACAGTATTTGGCAATACTCCCCAAACTGATCTGCATACTCAGTGCAATCCCAATCAAAATCCCAGTGTTTTTTTGTTTGGTATGGGGTAGGGGGGTTGGGGGAGTCTTGTGTGTGGGGGTTTTTTGTGGGGTTTTCTGGTAGAAATTGGCAGGCTGATCCTAAAATTCATATGGAAATGCAAGGGAACCAGAATAACTAAAACAATCTTAAAAAAACAAAGTTGGAGGACTCACAGTTCCCAACTTCAAAACTTATTACAGAGCTACAGTAATTAAGACAGTGTGCTACTGGCATAAGGATAGATATGTAAAGCAAGGGAGTAGAATTGAGAGTCCAGAAATAACCCATACATTCATGGGCAATTGATTTCAACAAGGGTGCCAAGACAGTTCATTGGGGAAACAGTCTTTTCAAATGGTGCTGGGTCACTGGATATCCACATGAAAAAGAATGAAGTTGGACCCATTCTTCAAATATTCTATAGAATATAGAATATTCTATACACAAAAATTGACTCAAAATGGATCATAGACCTAAGTGTAAGAGCTAGATAGAACTATAAAACTCCTAGAAGAAAACTTAAGAATAAATCTTCATGACCTTGTATTAGAGGTGGTTTCTTAGATACAACACCAAAAGCACAAGCTACAAAAGAAAACATAGATGAATTAGACTTCGTCAAGAATAAAACCTTTTGTTGCATCAAAGAACAGTATCAAGAAAGTGAAAAGATGGCCCACCAAATAGGAGAAAGCATTTACAAATCATATATCTGACAAGAGACTTGTATCCAGAATACATAGAGAACTCCTGCATCTCAGTAATGAAAAGACAACCCAATTTTAAAAAGGTTAAAGGATTTGAATAGACATTTCTCCGAGTAATATGTACAGGTGGCCCATAACATGTGAAAAGATGTTCATCATTAATCATTAAGGAAGTGGAAATCCAAACTACAATGATATACTACTTGTTTGTGCGCATATTCATGTACAACTTTTGTACATGAATATTCATAGCAGCATTATGCATAATAGCCAAAAAGTGGAAACAACCTAAATGTCCATCAACTGATGAATGGATAAAGAAATGTGATATATGCATATGATGGAATATCTCAGCAATAAAAAAGGGATGAAGTACTGATACTGATACACGTCACAATGCGTGTGAACCTTGAAAACATTATGCTAAGTGAAAAAAGCCATTTATGTGAAATGTCCAGAATAGGCAGATCCATAGAAACAGAAAGTAGATTAGTGGTTGCCAGGAGCTGAGGTGGAAGGATTAGAGAGCATGAATGGGGAATGACTAATGGGTACAAGGTGTCCTTTTAGGGTGCAGAAAATGTTCTAAAGTTAGAATACTTGCATACTGTGAACATCTAAAAACCATTGTTAAGTGACTGAATTTTATGATACATGAAATATCCCAATAAAGATGTAAAAAAAAAATTAAAAGGTCCTAACCTTGGCTTAATTGGAAATGTGAATATATAACAATAGAAATGAGGCTTCCAGGATCAAACTATATAAGAGAACTGATAATAATCG
Organism: Physeter macrocephalus; assembly: GCF_002837175.3. Classification (NCBI taxonomy): domain Eukaryota; kingdom Metazoa; phylum Chordata; class Mammalia; order Artiodactyla; family Physeteridae; genus Physeter; species Physeter macrocephalus. Next base: position 26,058,871 of record NC_041227.1, read on the forward strand.
CCCATGATTGAGACTTTTGTATTTTTCCTTCAACTAGAGAGTGGTTTGGTCATACCTAAACAATATTTTATGGGACCAACATTATACTAGCAAAAGGATTCTTTCCCCCTAAGAAACAAGGCAAGGATATCCACTCTCACCAGTCTTATTCAGCATAGTGCTGAAAGTTTTGCGTTTGTCTTTGTCTTTCTTTTTTTCTTTTTTTTTTCGCAGGCTCAGCGGCCATGGCCCACGGGCCCAGCCGCTCCGCGGCATGTGGGATCTTCCCGGACCGGGGCACAAACCCGTGTCCCCTGCATCGGCAGGCGGACTCTCAACCACTGCGCCACCAGGGAAGCCCAATGTCTTTGTCTTTCTTAAGGCAAGAAAAAGAAAAGGCATATAGGTAAGAAAGGAAAAAATAAAAGTTTATATTCACAGATGACATAATGGTCTATATGGAAAATCTCAAGGAATCTACCCCCAAAAATAGTAGCAAGGTTGCAGGATGCCAGTTCAACATTCAGAAGTCAATTATATTTCACTATATTAGCAGTAAACATGTGGAAACAGACATTTAAGATACAATACCATTTACAATCACTGAAAAAATACTTAGGTATAAATCTAACAAAACATGTTTAAGACTTTTATGCTGAAAACTATAATCAAAGAAGATCTAAATAAATGGAGAGACATAACATGTTCAAGGATGGAAGACTCAACATAGTAAAGATGTCAGATATTCCACAAATTGACTTACTAGTTTAATTGAATTCCTATCAAAATCCCAACAAAAATTTCTGTAGATAGAGCAAGATTATTCCGAAGTTATCTGGAAAGGCAAAGGAATTTGGAGTAGCTAAAACAATTTTGAAAATGAATAAAGAGGGAGAAATCACTCTACCCAATGTTCAGGCTTATTATATAGCTACATTAGATGGATGGACTCATAGATCAATAGAACAGAATAGAGAACCCAGAAATAGGCCCACAGACGTATAGCCAGTTGACTTTTGACTAGGGTGCACAAGCAAATCAATGGAGCAATTGGATGGTCACAAGCAGAAATAAGAGCCTTGACCTAAACCTCACACCTTACATACAGTTTAACTCAAATTGGATCAGAGATTTAAATGTAAAACTTAATATTACAACACTTTTAGAAGAACTCAAAGGAGAAAATCTTAAGGATCCAAGGCTTGGTGAAGAGTTCTTAGATATGACTCTAAAAGCACAATCTATAACAGAAAAAAAAAAATCGATAAATTGGACTTCATCAAAATTAAAAACTTTTGTTCTGTGAAAGACCCTGTTAGGATAAAAACATAACCTACAGATTGGGAAAGAATGTTTGCAAACCACATATCTGGCAAAGGAATTGTATCTAGAAAGATAATCTTAAAACTCAACAGGTTAAAAAAATGAACAATCCAATTAGAAAATGAGCAAAGGATATGAAGAGATGTTACACTGAAAAGGATATACAGATGGCAAATAAGCACAGGAAAATGTATTCAGCATTACTGGCCATTGGGGAAATGCAAATTAAACCACAGTGAGATACTTCACACCTTTTAGAAAAGCTGAAATGAAAGTAATGATACCAAATGCTGGAGAGGGTGCAGAGAACTGGGATCTCTCTCTCATGCATTGCTGGTGGAACATAAAATGGTACAACTACTCTGGAAAATTGTTTGGCAGTTTTTTAAACTAAACATACACTTAATGGTAAGACCCAGGAATCACACTCCTGGGCATTTATCAGATATAAAAATTATGCCACACAAAAACCTATTCACAAATGTTCATAAGCAGCTTTATTTGTAATAGCCAAAAACTGAAAACAACCTGGATGTCCTTCCATTGGTGAATGATTAAACAAACATCCATTCCGTGGAATACTACTCAGCAATATAAAGGAATGAATTGTTGATACACACAACAGTTAGATGGATCTCAAGGTCATCAGGCTGAGTGAAAAAAGCCAATTCCAAAAGGTCACGTACTGTATGATTCCATTTATATAATATTTTTTGCAATAACAAAATTATAGAGGTACTAAACAGACTAGTGTTACCAGAGGTTATGGATGGGACAGGGCTGTGGGTGTGTTAATACAAGGGGATAGCATGAGGGAGATCTTTGTGGTGGTGTAACTATTGGGGAAAACTGGGTGAGGGTACACAGGATTTCTCTGTACTATTTTTCCAACTTCCTGTGAATCTTTAATTATTTCAAGGTGAAAAGTATTTTAAAGTTTAGATGCTGAGGAGTCACGTAGGTTCTTAAGTCCACCGTATTTACTGAGCTCACTATATGTGGGGCACTAGATCTCCCGCTGGGTGCTTCACAAAGGCCAGGGATGCCATTCATGCTCCTGCTCTTACCTCATCTCATGGGGGTGAACAGGCTACTTGGGAGCACGTAGGAAGAGGAACCTGAACCACGCTTGGTGTTCAGGGAAGGCTTCCCTAAGAAGGGACTCACCTCCAAGCAGGAGGAGATGTTAGCCAGGCAAAGAGTAGGGTAGAATGGGTGCTCCATCCTGAAAGCCTGTCCTGTGCAGAGCCCTGGAAGAACAGGTGGTGTGGTTAGAGCCGGGCAGGGGTACAGTGGTGGTGCTGAGTCAGTTGCTGAGCCCATGGCAGGCTTCCCCACTTAGTGGGGAAGGGAAGGGTACAGTACTTTCTACCCAGCGATGGTTTTGGGCCTTAGTTCAGGGAACCTTTACTGTGTCAAGGCTCTAAGTCTTTGGGTTGAGAAAGGCCTTGGGACATATGTGGGCATTGTTCTAGGCCTAGAAGATGGGAAAATAGAGTCTGGGAATAGTGCCAGCCAAACCCAGGCCTGCTGCAGGCACAGCCAGTCTTGCCCCCTCCTGCCCTTCGTGTTCCTTTGGTTGGCTAAAACTCCTGGCCCCCTCGCCCTGGCATTCACCCCATCTTTGACAATTCTACCACTCAGTTATTTTTTGTCTAATTGCAAGATGATAGGCTTTTTTCAAGTGCATATCCCCTTTGCTCTACTTTTTCACCTGTTTGTATCTCCATCACCCGGACCTATGCCTTGCACATTTTTGGTGAATTCTATGTTCAGCATCTGTTCCCCTCTGGGTTCAGCAATCCCTGGGCCTGGGCCCCTACTCTTGAGGCATGTGCTCTCCCTCTGATGTGGGAGACAGGTGAGTAAATAAGAGTGCCGTTGCAGAGGTTAGCACAGAGATCCTTCATAGGTAACCTAGGAAAGGCTTCTTGGGGGAGGTGCTGCCTGAGCTGTGTCTTCACGGGGAAGAGGAGAACTATTCCTTAAGCTCCTTTTCTTTTTTCCTTTTCATGTGTCTGAATTATTTCCTAAGGTTCCTTTCATGGGGAGGTTGTTCCAGGTTGTGAGACCAGCAGGCCAGAGGCATCAAGGTCTGAAAGCATGGGACTGTCCCTGAATTTTGTCTAGAGAAAGAATTCATGTCGGAATCCTAGGATATAACAGCTGTGAAGGAAAGGACCCTGATGCCAAGTACATGAATCTCCCCCATGGGCAGTTGGAAACCATTGAAGGATGCTGATGAGAGAGGGTGTTAGTGTCTTTGGCTCAGGATCCTGGTGGATTGGAGGGAGTGAGGCAGAGGGCCAAGCCTTATCACTCCTGTATACCACTCTTAGCAGATGGGACTTGTTTCCCCTCTTTCTGCTACCTCACCCACCTCCCATGTCAAGAAGAGAGTATTATATGGCAGTTAGCAGCACAGGCTTTGGAGGTTGATCAGCTGGGTTCAAACCCTGGCCTTGTAGCTTTGCCTGTCTCTCAGTGAGCACAGTTAGCCTTGTTTTTTTCATCTGCACCTTGGGAATTATTATACCTGTCTCAGGTTTCTTCGCATGGAATATGATGATGTCACATATTGAGCTCATTGCTCAAAATATAGTAGATGCTCAAGAAATACTCCATGGATCCTATTTGGGTAGCAAGCAGAGATGAGAATAAGACTGAAGGTATAATGACAAGAGGGTTCCCCAAAAGAGAGAACCTTCTTTTATTTTTTTAAAATACATAGTCTGTTCCTCCTAAAAAAGGATTTGATGCTGTGGAACCACTTAGGTGTGAGAGTATCGACCCAGAGGGTATGCTGGGCAACTACATTTAGGCCCAGGACCTTTATGGACATTGTTTCCTCTGTCATCACATTGGCCACCACTTATTGAAGATAGGAGAAACTGCCATTTCTTGGCTGTCCACCATGTGTTGACCACCATACCAAGTGTTTTCATTTATGGTTGCTCATCTTCCAGGCGGTCCTACTTGGAAATCAGCAGCATCCCAACTTTTACAGAGGGGTATACAGTGGATAAGGGAGGTAGCATAACTTCCCAGAATTATCTAACTGGGAGAGTGAAGACTGAGGTTTGCCCCTACATGGGACTCAGAAGCTTATGCTTTCCCCATTGCACCCTTCAGCGTTAGTTCATGTAATCAGTTTGTGTACAGGTTCAGTGTAGTGAGTGCACACTGATTATGGAGAAAAATCCATCCCCTAACCCTCCTCAGTTAGATCTTTCTCAGGCAAGCTTGTCTTCCAGGACTGGGACACTGAACTAGAAGAGGAGGCGGAATGTTTAGGAGGCTTTTTGTCAGCCACTAGCGAATTGACAGGTCTTGCCCCTGTAGTCCCCTTCACTCTCCACCCCCACCCATTGCCAGCCCCCTTCCTCTGTCAGCACAGATGCCTATAATGACGACTTCTTTGTGAGAGCCCTATCACTACCATGTTGCTGAGCAACCAGCCACTCACACTTTCACCTTTTTGTTTTTCCCACAAATGCCAGATTTAAGGGTGGGGCCTTAGGGCAGGAAAAAGGGAAAGGAGAGCAGAGGGCCCGTCTGGCTGCTGCAGGTTGTTAATTACCCTATCACTGAACAGCCTTGGCTTATATTCTGAGTAGGAAACAATAGCCTCTGCCCCTTCCCATAGGATACAGTTCTGTGTCTCACCCCTCACTTTCCACACCATATTGCCTATCCCACACCTGGAAACCTCCAGATGCTAACTGAAGTTGGGATGTCTTGCTTCACTAAGTGTGTGGTGATGTGTGTCCAGACCTTGTCAGAGGCTACTGGTGTGATGCTGGTATAAATGGAGAGGACATTCCATTGTGATAGAGAATTGAGAGTGAAAATTAGGTCTGTTCTACTCCTGAGATCTCTAGGGAAGAAATACTGAAAACAAGCCATCTCTAAGGGAAGTTTTATTCATCTAAGCCTAACTTTTTGTTGTTGTTGTCATTACAATTCTAACCCATTTCCCTTTGCTCCATCTGTCCTCAGTCAGGAGACTGTATGCCCCAAATCTTGTTCTTTGTTTTGAAAAATCAAATTTTCCTATGCTTAACCAGCTTTGCTAAAACGAATCCTTAGATATAAAGCTCTTATTTATGTCATTCAGAATTCATTTTTAATCCCATTCAGTCTATATCTTTACATATTTTCTAAATGTTCCCAATATTTGTGTTCCACATTTTCTTTTTAAAATTTTGTATTCTGTTTACTAAGGTGGTAAACATATATTTTTTAGTATCTGATATTTTATTCTACTAATATATGCTGTAGTTTGCCTAACCTCCACAGGGAATTTCAAGAATGTTCAGTTTTTCATTTTAAATAGTACACTGTGAACATCTGTATATAAATTTTTTCTTTTATTTCCTGGAGTTATATTTTCTGTGCTGGCAGATCTCAAGGTTTTTTGTCTCAGGAACTCTCTTGCATTCCCCCAAATTATTTAGGACCCCAAAAGAGCTCTTGTTTGTTTGAGTTGCATCTATCAATATATACCATATTATAAATTATAGCTGAAATTTTTAATTAATAAATTTAAATTTAAATATACATTTATTCATTCATTTAAAAATAATAATAAACCTGTTGTGTGTTAACCTAAATAACAAATTTTATGAAAATAACTATTTTCCAATTCAAAAACTTAATGAGAAGAGTGACATTGTTTTCATTGTTGCAAATCTCTTTAATACTGGCATATAAGACAGCTAGATTCTCATTTCTGCTTCTGCATTTAGCTTGTAGGTGATAATGTTTTTGTTTAAGCCTTAACATAGGTTGTTGGAAAAGAGAGTAGTAGTAATTGTGGATATTCTTTGCATTACACCAAAACTTGATAAGTGGTAGTTTCTTTAAGGTGTTAAGGTAAAACAATAAAATAGCCAGTTATTACCAACAAAACAGGTTTATCCAGGAGCAGCAAAGAATTGCAGTTCGGGACATGCAGCTGTGGTTCACCACATGCAAGTCTGGTAACGCAAAGGAGAAGTTCTTTTACAGAGAATAAGGGGAAGTTGGGAGGGACTGTTATAAACCTGAAGTCCATTGGAGAAAACTGAGAGTTTGCAGTATAATGGCTTTTCATTGGCTGAGTTGTGAGATTCTTTCATTGGCTGAGCTGTTGCCAGGCAAGGAGAAAATCAATCTCTCTCTTCCTGGCAGTAGTAAAGTAGTATTACTTCCTGCGGGAGATGTAAGGTACTCTCTTCCTGCTGGGGTCTGTGTTGATGTAAAGTGATTCGTGCATGAAGGCTCTGCTCTCCCTTCTGGCTTCTTGATTCCATTTTAGTTAGTTTCCCTTTATTAATTTTCACAAAGGGTTAGTTGCTATGTAGAATCTGAATCTATATCAGTGAACTTTTTGTACATTATTACATTAAAATCCACTGCTCTATCATGCCCTTTTAATGGATCTTATACCAGTGCATGCTATTGGGAGATCATGAATTGGTTATTCGGAAACTGTTGGTCCACTGAGATGTGCAGATTCACTAAACGTTGACACATTTTAGTACACAATATTTAAAAAATCACTTTCATCAATATTACCAATCTCATCAGCATCAGTATGGGAGAGCCGTCAAGCTAGTGGTGAATACAAATTTCCAAATTGCTAATTTTCACTTGAAAGCTTGAATTTTATCATTGGCAACATATACTGTCAGTTATTTTCCTTGAAGTAACAGGTTCACGTGGTTTTCAAGAAAGTATCAACTGTGTGTAGCCCAGTCTGAATAACCATGGTTTGTCAGTCATTGTTTTGTATAAAAATGGTTTTCCATGAAAAAAACGGCTACTTCAGCTAGCGACTTAAACAACTGCACGAGTACTTCTCTTTGAGACAACCGTTGTATTTCTACATGAAACAGAAGTACTTTGTGTATATTTCCCATTTCATCACACAGAATATTAAAAAGAGGTGTACTAAAGATCGAGAGTTTAGAACACTTGGGTAATTTTTAACGATTCTTTAAGGACATTCTGAAACAAAACTGGATTGGGGTGGGAGTGGTTGGAGTGGCTGGTGAGGGAGGTTACAGTGACTGCTAGTTGAATACTTCTGCTTTGATTCATGCTAAGGCATCAACTGTTTTACCCACCATTGCTTTTGCACCATCAGTGCAAATATCAACACGGTGAAAAAAGCAAATAGCTTCTAAGATGAAATAGTTTTGACCTCATGGACCCTCCCCTGAAATGAGAGTCTCAGGAACCCCCCAGGGGTCCATGGACCACATTTTGAATCTTTTTTTTTTTTTTTTTACGTTTACAGGCCCATTTGAATTTACTCTTTTGTGAAGAATCTATTCAAATCTCTTGCTTATTTTTCTGTTTGGGTTGTCTTGTCTATTTATGATTTGAGGCGTTGTTTATATAGTCTGTATTTAAGTCCTTTGTCAGATACATGTATTACAAATATCTTCCCTCTTGTAGTTTGTCTTTTCACTCTGTTAATGGTGTTTTTTTAATTAAAACATTCTTAATATTTTATGTAGTTTGGCTTATCAGTACTTTCCCTTTATATGTGATGCTTTTTTGATCTGTTTGAGAAATTTTTGCCCTACCCCAAGGTCATGTAGAATTTCTCATATTTTCTAGAAGCTTTGTTGTTTCACTTTTTTTTTTTTTTTTTATGTGGTACGTGGGCCTCTCACTGTTGTTGCCTCTCCCTTTGCGGAGCACAGGCTCCGGACGTGCAGGCTCAGCGGCCATGGCTCACGGGCCCAGCGGCTCCGTGGCATGTGGGATCCTCCCAGACCGGGGCACGAACCCGTGTCATCCGCATCGGCAGGCGGACTCTCAACCACTGCACCACCAGGGAAGCCCTGTTGTTTCACTTTTTATATTTAGATAATCCATTTGAAATTAATTTTTATGTGTGTTGTGAGATAGATTCATATTTTAGCTTTGATCTAGCACCATATTTTGAAAAGAATTATCCTCTACCTATGCCACCTTAATAATTTTCATTTTTCATTACTTGTGAAACAATAATAGTTGCCCTCATTCTTTTCCTTGGAATGGAAGAAATCTTTATCCCTTTGATCTTTTTCCCATGGATGGCAAAGCTAGTTCAGTAATATTTATATGGCTACTTTTTATTGAATGCCAATTACTGCAGACAACATACTAGTCATTTCATCCACATGCTTTTATTTAATCCTCTCAACCCCATGAGATCATTAAGGGCTATCCCCCTTTTACAGTTTACATGCAACTGAGGTTCATGGGTAAGTAACTTGACCACAACCATTAAGGAGCAGAAGTTGTGTTATAATAATAGAATATTGGGTACTACTTATTAAACTCTTTATTGTGTACCAGGTGCTAAGCTCTTGTAAACATTCTCATTTAATCCTTATAACAACCCTGAGAAATAGATACTATTGTCTGTATTTTACAGGGGAGAAAACTAAGGCTTAGAGATTTCATGATTTGCCCTAGGTCAGGCAGCTGTTAAATGGTGAAGTCAGAATTTGAACTTGGGTCTAACTCCGAAACCTTTGCTTTTATCCTCTACACAATTTCTTAGCCCCAAGTGGGTCTAAGTGTCAATTATGTGTCAGATACTGTGCGAGGCACTGGGAATACATGATGAGGTATGGACCTAACCTTCAAGGAGTTCACAGTCGATTAGGGCTGATTGCCCCTTTTATTCCAGACCGTAACTCTTTTTAAAATCGTGAAAGAAGTATGTCTGAGGTCTTCTGCTCAGAGAAGGTTGATTATTCTGAAGGACTGAGTTGAGATAGGATATAGAAGGAAGGGCTTCACTGATATAATGCATGATGAACTAAATTTTAAAGGACTAATAAAAAATCTGTAGTATTGGGAGTAATTGGCATTTGTAACCAAGGGAACAGTGGGTACAAATGGGGCTGTGAAATCATCTTATCGTGTGTGTGTGTGTGTGTGTGTGTGTGTGTGTGTATAGGCAGGGGAGGGATCGGGGGTTATATATTACTTGTGCTGGCATGTGAAGGGAGAATAGGTGAACGTGGGGGCCACATCACAAGGGGCCTTATGTGCTAAGGAGCTGGGTTTGATCCTGGGGTAATGGAAGCCATCAAAATGTTTTGGTTAGAAAGTGATCTATTTGGGACCCCTTTAACCATTGACCTTTTTTTTTTAAGGACTCCCACTTAGATTCTGGCAACTAACATAGGTAATATTTATTGAGCCTTTACTGTGTGCTGAGCTATTACGTTAAGTATAAAATATAATCTCTTTTAACCTTCATTAACAAGAGAATGAGAGATAGGTTCTAGTGTTATCCCCATTTTATAGAAAAGAAGACTGAGACACAGAGAGGTTAATCAACTTGCCCAAAGAAACACAGCTCATAAACATTGGTGTGGGATTCAAAGGGGTATTTTCTCCTTTTGGCACCTATATCAGCAGTTGCTTCAAAAGAAACTGTCTTGGCTTGGATTATTCCAAGAACAAAGAGAAAGCTAGTATGGTTGGAGCATGGTGCGGAAGAGTGATGGGAGATGACACTGTAGGAGTAAGCAAAGGACAGTTTGTGTAGACCCTTGGGGTCATTGTCAGGAGCACTGGGAAGCTACTAGGTGTATTTAGCAAGAGAGGGACTTGATATTATTTACCTTTTTTTTTTTTTTTAATTCCTCTGGCTCCTTTGTAGAGAATGGATTAGAGGAGGACAAGAGTAGAAACAGAAAGACTAGGTAAGGGGCTGACACAGGCACCCAGGCAAGAAATAATGATGGTAGGTGGTAGGTGGTAGGTGGTGGCAGATATGTAGATGATCTGGGATATATTTGGAAGTATACTATACAGGACTTGCTTATGGGTTGGCCTGATGATGGGAGGAAAAAGCAAGGATGATGCAAGCAGGTTTTTTTATTTTTAGCCTAAGTCATTTCTAATTTGGGGCTACCATAGGTAATGCTTCAGGGAACATACTTTTCGTGCAACTTAGAACACATCTGAATATTTCCTTAGCATGCATTCCTGACAGTAGAATTAATATATTAAGGACTAAGCCTCTTTTTAAAGATTTTGATACGTATTGCCCAGTTGCCTCCCTAAACAGTAGTACTAATTCGCATTCCCCCTATATTTTGGTGTCATTTCCGCATCCTTTTCACTGCTGGAGTTAGTCTCCTTTTTCTTTTAAATTATTTAGAAAGGCATCATCCCCAAAACATTTGTAAGCTAACTGAACACAAATTCAGTTTCTTGTTACCCCATTCCTCTCTGGCTATTGGCTGGAGGCCTCTCTCTCACCTCCTTAAACCTCTTGCATTTCTTCTCACGTGGCTGCCTCCATATTTAAAGCCAACAGCAGTGTGTCAGGTTCTTCTCATGCTTCAAATCTTCCCTTTCACCTTTACTTCTGCCACCAGCTAGAGAAAGTTCTCTGCTTATAAAGGTTCATATGATTAGATTAGCCCACCCAGATAATCCCCCCTTTTTGAGGTCAACTGTGCCATAAAGCAGGAGTGATTTCTCATCACACTCACAGATTCTGGGGATTAAGGAGTGTGGAATCTTGAGAGGGGGACATTTCTACCAAAGGCAAAATACATTTCCCCTCCCCCAGGGTTCTGAGGAGTCTTTTGCCGTTACTGTATCAGCTCAGCCTAAAATCTTATCTAAATCTCATCAGCTTAAAGGACCTAAATCTAACCTTCTAAATCATCTAAATCAGGTACAGTTGAAGCTCCTGAGTACAACTGCTTTCTGTCTCTTGACCAGAGAAATAGGTTGTCTGTTCCCATCATACAGTGGTCGGATGGGCAAAGAATAATAGTTATCGATTTCTAACCTGGAAAAAAATATGAGCATGAAAGTTATTAATTACAGCATTATTTATAGTTACACACACCAGAAGCAATACACCAATACCTACAGTAGAAGATTTAAGTAAATTTTAAAAATTTGCTCACTTGAGTGACTATTATTTGGCCATTAAAAATGTTAATAGCAAAGACAAACAACATGAGAAATATAGGACACAAGTGGAGGAAAACAGTGAGATCTAAAATTATATTTATTATAATATAATTGTCTAAAAATATGCTTATAAAAAGGCTAGGAAAGAATAGCAAAAATAGTCATTGTGTTAGAGTCAGATGATGGGTGACATTTTTCTTATAATTTTTTAGTATATGCATATGTTTTCTTTCTCTTTCTTTTGAAAATCTTTGTTCACTTAGCCTAAATGCAGTATTTTCCAACCATTCTCAGTCCCCAGTTCACCTTTGAACTCATAGGATATCCTATCCTATGAGTTCATCTAGGGGTGGGGAAAAGGAAAGGTGTAGTGCCCTGCTTGCTCAGAGCACATAACGGGTGCTCTCCTTGTTTATGTGCACACACTGTTGTCTATTGCTATCAGCATTTCCATTTTCCCAGTCCTAAGTTTCCACACTTGGCAGGACAAGGCAAATAAACCCAGACCACAAAAATTCCCCAGCTGAACTTGTACCCTCGCTGGGAAGCAGCCTAGCCGTTGGTGGTCCCCAGACGAGCAATGCCTGATCATGTGGGAGCTTTCAGAAAATGAAGGATCTCAGGTCCCATCCCTGATCTTCTGAATTAAAACCTGCATTTTAGCAAGATTCTCCCACTGATTCATGTGCACATTACAACTTGAACAGAACTGGCCTAGGTGGTTCAAACAATGCCATGAAAACTGACTCAGGGATCAGGGTCTGGAAATCTTCAGGTAATTGCTGCTGGATGCACTGTGAAAGCACAGCCGGCACTCCTAAAGAACTCTGGTGTGCAGATGGAGAGCTTTGCGTTCACGCCTGGTGATCACCAGTGAGTGCAGACCAGCAGTTGTGCTGAAAGCAGCCATATTGATGTTCTGTACTGGTTAAGAGCCTAGGTTTGGAAGACTCTGGTTCTGGAATAAGCACACTCCTTCCTGACTTTCCCATTGACTGCAGCTATCTAGAATGCATGGAGCAATTATTTGAGGATGCTGAAAAGTAGTAGCAGATAGATTGGGAAAGAAGACCAGAGGTTGAAATACCACCATACTGGCCTCCAGTATGAACTCAAGGAAGCCCAAAACAAGGAATTAGATATTGGCATGGAAAGAGAGCACTCCAGGACAGCCCTCCATTCTGGCTAAAGGAGTGGGAATGGGGTCTAGTGCTCAAGAGAGAATGGGGAAAATCTCCCATGTTTCTTCTTCCTTTTCTCCATTGTTTTACACCCCAGCATGTGACAGTCCACAAACTTAAAACTGAGGGAGAAGACCCTTCCTTTCCAGTACGACTTGTGTCAAGAATATGGAGTGAACCACTGTTGCTTTTTTTTTCTTTCTTTCTTCTCCCTCCATTTGATACAGGCATGTGGACACAGGCACTGTCAGGGGAAGTACATGGCAGAGCAAGGTAATCAATGTCCCAGCTTTCTGGCCAGAGGAGCCGCAGGGACCTGGAAGGTACCAAGGAGATAGATCACAGAAACGGAAGAGTTCAGAAAGCAACTCCATAAAGTTGTGGACTCCAGGCCTTACCTGCAAACTGTACATAAGTGGATCTGATTGTAAATAGCACACCAAAGACTTTGAGAACAGAGCTACAGGATAGCCCACTGCCAGGTCTCAGACTGACCACTGGTTAGCACAAACATGGTATACAACTGGATAGCACTGCAAAGGCTTTCCAAACAGACGTGACATTGAAACCTGAACTTGGATCCCAAACCCAGCTGGGTCAATTGCCTGCTAAGACAAAAATACCAGGATTCTCCCCAAACCTCATAACAAAATGTTCAAAATTATTGGGCATACAAAGAATCAAGAAAATTTCAGCTCACAAAAAGACAATCAACAGATGCCAATATTCCAATGTGATGCAAATGTTGGAATAATTATGTGACAGAGATATAAAGCAGCTATTATAAAAATGCTTAGAGAAGTGAGGGCAGTCTAGAAACAAATGGAATGATAGAAAATCTCAGCAAAGAAACATGGTACAAAAAACAACCCAATGGAAATTTTAGAACTGAAAAATAATAATTCAGTAATCAAAATAATTTCACTAGTTGAATCAGTAGCAGAATAGAGATAACAGAGGAGAGATTAAGTACTTGAGATAGATCAGTAGAAATCATCTGAACAATAGAGAGAAAAAATATTTTAAAATAAAGTTTCAAGAACCTGTGGGACAATTATAAAAGAGCTGACACTGTGGTCATGAAAGTCTTAGGAGGAGAGGAGAAAGTGTATAGTACAGAAAAATTATTTGAAGAAAATAATGGCTGAAAACTTCTCAGATTTGGCAAAAGACATAAACCTACAGATTTAAAAAGCTCAGCAAATCCTAAGTAGGATAAACCCAAAGAAGTCCATGCTCAAATATAATCAAATTGCTAAAAGTGAAAGGCATGAAAGCAACTAGAGAAAAACACACATTGCTTATAGAGGAATAAGAATTTGAATGATTATGGATCTCTCATCAGAATACGTGGAAACCAGAAATAAGTAGACCACCATTCTTAAAGTATGGAGAAAAAAGGATTGTCAGACCCAGAATTCTATATCCAGCAAATACGTCATCTTTATTTCTGAAGGATTTTAAGATATTCTTAGTAAAAGGATACAAAGAGAATTCATAGTCAACAGATCTTCTCAGAAGGAATTGCTAATGAAAGTTCTTCAGACAGAAGGGAAGGGATACCAGATAGACACTTGGAACATCAGGAATAAAGGAAGAGCAATAAGAATGGTAAATATCTAGATAAACATAATAGACTGTTCTCTTGAAGTCTCTAAAACATGTTTTATAATTGCAAGCAAAAATTAGAACAAATTCATTGTAAGTTATATATGTCATATAATATGACAATATTGTATGTTATATAAGACAAGGAAGGTGAATGAAAGGACTTACTTATGCTGATAAGGTTTTTACCTTCTACTTGAAATGGTAATATACTATTTCTCAGTAGACTGAAAAGTTACATCTGTTTATTGTAATCCCTCAAGCAACCACTGAAAAAACTACAAAGAGATCTAGTCATAAACTCTGAAGTTGAATTAAAAAGAGAGAAAATAGAGGAAAAAAAAAAGAGAGAACAATTGGAAAAGCAATGATAAAATGGCAGATCTAAATCTAAACATAACACATTAAATGTAAATGGTCTCAACACACCAATTAAAAGGTCATGGCTTTTGAAGTTGGGTGAACCTAGTGTGAATTCATTCTTGGCCACTTAACTACCCATCTGGCCTTGTGTAAGAACAATTGCTTCTCTGAGCCTCAGTTTCCTCATTTGTAAAATAGGAAAAATCTGGCCTTGTGTAAGAACAATTGCTTCTCTGAGCCTCAGTTTCCTCATTTGTAAAATAGGAAAAAAATGGTACTTCCTCAGAGGGCTATTGCAAATATAAAATAAGGTAATGTTTATAAGGAGCTCAGCACATCCATCTGTTTAAAAAGTAGGAGAAATGCATATTTGCCTCATATATGCAAAGTATCTTCGGAATAACATACAAGAAACTGATGTCATTAGTTGTCTGTGGGTAGCCTGGAGGACAGGGCTAAGAGGGAGATTTTTTTACTTGTACAGGTCCACAATCTCTTATCTTACAACTCTGAAATCAAAAGAGCTCTGAAAACCAGGTGTTGTTGATTTTTTTGTTTTATTTTGTTTTGTTTTTTTCATAAGATTGGTGCCACACCTTGTTTGGTAGCAAAACCTGAACTGAAGTGGCATGAAGCTCCTTATATGTTCATTTTGTGTGAATTCTCATTCATTTTGCAGAAATATTAGGGTATTGGTTATAGGGTACTACACAATAATATGTTAGGTATATTCATCTGACCTTTCTGAAACATGAAAAATTCTGAATTCCAAAACACATCCAGCCTAAGATTATGGATCGATCTATCCTTTGAATTTTGAATTCAATCTGTGTATTGTTTTGAATTTTGAAACTGGTGAAGGCATTACCTATTCAGAAAATTAAATTTTAAAAACTAAATTTAGCATGGTGCCTGACACAAAGCAAGCTGTCAGTAAATATCGGCAGCTGCTATTATTCCATTCTTCCAGGCCTTTCCTGTCAACAAATCTGTTCATGTCCAATACTATGTTTCACCACGACAGCAGACTGAGTGTTATTACTTAGATTTTCCATTGTAAAAGACTGAGGTGCAAAGGTTTTGTGACAGACCCCTGCCAACCAGCCATACAATCCCCCACCCAGAGTCCTGAGGTTTTTCCTGTTCACCAGACCACCTCAGCCATAAGAATGGCGTCAACAGGATTTGTGTGCCCAAGAGAGGCATGTTGTTTTTATCTAAGAGGAGAGGAGAGCACATAAGGAGGAATTGTGTGTGGTCAGGATCACCCCCAAATCCCAAAGGGCCTTCAAAGGGCCCCAATCCCAAAGGGCCCCTTTTGAAGCTGGGCCTTACTGTCCAGTGGGCCCAGCTAGGCAGTTGCGCCTACAGCATTTAGTGTACAGCACTCTCTTTCAGTTGATTACCAGATTAAGTTTTAGGGGCTTGATTCTAGAGACCATTTACAAAAATTAGCTTCTTTTTTTTTCTTTTAATCCCGAGAGCCTCATTCAGCATATCCAGTACTGAGACTATTTTATAATAGGATCTGGGCGTGTATATAATGAGCTCACAGAAGTGTGCATGTGTTGCAGTTAGACTGTGTTGAGTGTGAGCCTAAAGGATATGCCGTGACAAATGCAAGAATGCAGATCGTTGGGGTGGGCCTGGCAGCTGCCTTTCTAGCCTCCATTGTTCTCTATCTCTTCTTTCCTCCCCACGCTCTGTGGCCTAGGAGAGAAAAACAGAGATGGCTCCATGTTTCAGGAACCATCAGGGCTCTGTTTTCCAAGTCATTTTTATAGCCACTAGAAGCTCCTTCTGTTTGCTCCTCTGTAGGGGGCAGTTTGTGGAGGTAAGTGTAAAATGCTTGCTGCCCTCTGCATCACTTGGTCTGTCCAGTGAGTTAGGTTGTTGGGAGGCCACCAGCAAGTTTTAACTGCCAGCTCCATGAACCGTGGCTTGGAAACAATAACCTAGGTCAGGAAAAATTGCTTCCCTTGGAAGTCATGTCCAACTAAATCATGGTGTCCTTTCCAGCTCATAAGGTAGAACTGACTGGAGGAGCACCTACTTTTGGATTATTTTCCTAGTTGCTTAATTAATGGCTTCTTACCTGTAAGCTTTGATTAGCTGCTATTTCCCAGGCTTTTCTGAGGTCTCCCATGCCCCAGAACTGTCAGGTTTGTATTGCTCACCGGGGCTCCAAGCAGATTCCAAAGCACACTTTTTCAAATACCAAATCTTCTTTGTTTTATTATATTCATAGCCATATCCTATATGGAAAAAATAGGAAAGTATAAAGAAGAAACTTCTCCCAGGTATAACTGTCACTGTTTATATTTTCAGTTATGCTTCTTTCTAGTTTTATTTATACACACACACACACACGCACACACACACACACATTTTTCATAGTTGATTTCCTAGGCTATTTATAATCCCCTTTTCTCCCACAGTTAACACTGGAGCATAAACATTTTTCCACATCATTTTAAAACATTCTAAGAACATTGTTTCCATGGCTGCATTACCATGATCTGCTTAATTGGTCTCCATTTACAGCCAATCCTGTTCCCTTGGTTAAAGTCTTTATGATGATATTTTCATTTGAATTATGTATTATTATTATTTTTTTAGAAGATGTTGGGGGTAGGAGTTTATTAATTAATTAATTTATTTTTGCTGTGTTGGGTCTTCGTTTCTGTGCGAGGGGTTTCTCCAGCTGTGGCAAGCGGGGGCCACTCTTCATCGCGGTGCGCGGGCCTCTCACTATCGCGGCCTCTCTTGTTGTGGAGCACAGGCTCCAGACGCGCAGGCTCAGTAGTTGTGGCTCACGGGCCTAGTTGCTCCGCGGCATGTGGGATCCTCCCAGACCAGGGCTCGAACCCGTGTCTCCTGCATTAGCAGGCAGATTCTCAACCACTGCGCCACCAGGGAAGCCCTATGTATTATTTTTTTAAGATGGATACCTAGGCATAAAATTATCAGATCACAGAATGTAAAGATACAGAAGGCTTTTGAGAGGCAGATATATTTTGCGTGTATATATATATTAGTATAGACTTGGTCTCCACAAAGCACCCACTGATTTATGCTCCTGGCTCCTGCAGTCTCAGTGTGGGCAAAAATTGGTTCTTGGTTGGGGGGTGAAAAAAATCTTAGAAATTACAATGGTTTGTGGCTATCCAGTGCAGTATCTGTGATATTAATATTTCATGCAGGGGCCATAATGAGAAGAAGGTTGAGAAGCACAGTTCTAGTTGTATGTGAGCACCCATCTCACTCCACCCTTCGAAGCTTTTAAATCTGAGCTTTTGGTTTGGGGTTTTAGAATAGTATTTTTCTGATCTAAATGTTCTTGGTTCTTTGTACAAACTTTAGGAGCCTGAGAAAGGTATGAATAAAATAAAATTTATCTGGTTACCACCGTTCATATTTTTATCTTTCTACTTTATTGGGATCCTCCATGTTTCTAGTTTTATGTCCAGCTCCTTTCGCGTAATTGCCATTGTAATAATTTCAGTGTTAGTCTGTGCCAAGGACCACTTTGAAATATCCCTTGTGTTCTGGTCTCATGCAGGGGCTTCCCCTGTCCTCCATGCCTGGGAGTACATTTGTGTCCCCAAAGGCATCAGGTTTGGACCTCTGGGAGCCGAGGTGCCAGGCTGCTCTGGGACTTTCAGTAATTGTCCCTTGTTTGTTTCAGGTGTGATCCTCTGGGCCCGTTTGCTGTTGGGGGAGAGGACCTAGACCCCTTTGGGTGAGTACTGCTGGAGAGGTGACAGCAACACGACTTGCTCTTGTGGCCATTCAGCCCGAGCTCATCTTCTAATTTTAGAGCTTTTCATCAGTCTTCTTTGGGGTGAAGGAAGCAGTTGTTGCTGAGTGGCTGAGAAAGCATTGCCGCTGTTCTGCTCTGCTATACCTGGAGCAGTGCAAGAGGGCTCTGAGTGTTGGGGAGTGGCTGAGCAAGCCCGGTGGGCAGCTCCTCTGTTGTTTTCTGGCCCTGCTTGTTTTGGTGGAAGACAGCAGCTGTCCCTTAGATGGAAGGATACCATGGGGATCTATCAGGTGCAGACTGAAGAACACACAGTGGGCTACGGACCTGAGGGCAGTTCAGGGCTATTCAGAGGTCACCTCACTTGGTAAGGGGAGTCTCTGATCCCCATTAGACTCTGGTGTGGTTCTTGTCAAGTCCCCAACAAAGTTATTTCAGCCTCAGCTAGGCACTGTCTTCTCTGAATGCTTTCAGATTTTAACTTCTGCTGCAAAGTGTCCCCAGCTTGCGTGTCTCACTTTTAGACCATGGGGAAATCATATAAGTCGGCAGTTAAGCTTGAACAGTGACTTCAAAGTTTGGGGAACATCAGCTTATTCATCCTAGTTTGAGCCATGAGGTCAGATCCATGGAACTCCATGAGGGACAGATGCTGTCAGGAGCCAGACTTGGGCAACCAAATTATGGATTGCCCTGAGACCCTTTAAGGAAACAGAGCAAAAAAGGTAGCATCATGAATTGTCTCAATTCATTAGTCCTTAGACCTAAAGTAGTAGCCTGCAGAGCCTTGTGATGGTTCTGCATTGACCTTGACAAGTTCTGGCACATGTTCTGTATCAAATTGTCCCCCTTGGGTGCAGGAGATGGCAGGGATCTCAATTTTGTGGGTTCAGGGAGCCTGTAGAGCTGAAAGTACAGGCCAGGATTGCCAGAGAAGGTGCGCTCTTTGTGTTGTTGCTCTTGCCACTTCCTGCTGGCACTCAGGCAGCCATCCACGTGTGTCTGCTTGAACCATCCAGGGTTGATGTCCCAGTCATTTTTAGTCCATTCTCACCACCTTCACTCCTTCTCCAACAGCTGCTTGCCACATTTGCTTACCCATCGTTCCTTCTTGCCTCAGGTGTCGGAGAGGTGGCATGATCGTGGATCCCCTGAGATCCGGCTTCCCAAGAGCACTTATTGACCCATCATCGGGCCTCCCAAACCGGCTTCCTCCAGGCGCTGTGCCCCCGGGAGCACGCTTTGACCCCTTTGGACCCATTGGGACCAGCCCATCTGGGTAGGTATTCACTCAGGTATGCTGAGAAGTAGGACCTGATGGCAGCTCAGCTCAGCATTGCAGGAATGAAGGCGTCTGACGCCAGGTGCAGAGTCACCACTAACTCTGTCCCCTGCTGCCAAGAGAGTGGAGCCTCCTCCAGGCACCTGCCTGATGCCTCCCTGGAGCCTTCCAGGAGCTTCCCATTCCTCAGTGCATCCCTTCCCCAGCTCCAGTCAGGGAGGACTCAGAGGAGGGGTTGCTACTCACACTTAATGGACTTTTTGTATGTGTCAGGAACTCATTGGATCCTTATGTCAACACTTGTGGGTAGATATTACTGTCCACATTTCACAGATGCAGAAATCAAGGCCCTGAAAGATGAAGTAACTTATCCAAGGTGGGAGAATAAGAATTCAGACCCAACTCTAGAGTGCATGCTCTTGAACTGCACAAACCACCACATCATTCTGGAGGCAGGCTCCCTCCATTCAGGACCCTGTATGCCTGTGTGCCCCCTGGCTCTCCATCGCCCCAACTCACCAGCCCCTCTTTCCATTCCAGACCTGACCCAGACCATCTCCCCCCGCCGGGCTACGATGACATGTACCTGTGAAGGCCTCAAGAATGTAACATCCCAGCCTTCCCTCTACTCTCCTGGAGCTGCCACTGCTGGCCCCATCAGCAACCGTTTTCTTGTGGGTTGGGGGCAAGGGACTCTGCCCATGGGTTTGCAGGCCAGCTGGGATTGCCTCCCCACCCCCTACCAGGGCCAAGGTACCTGCCGCAGCTGTCCACCTGGCTGCATATAGGTCCCAAAGAGAAATCAGTGTCTCTCAGCACCAGCTCCTCCCCACTTCCCAGGGGAGACTCCGGCAACATATACCCTCGACCCGATGCAGTCCCAGTTGCAGCACTGTAAGAACAGAACACATTTTGGATGTTATTATTAAGAACCAAATGTCAATACAAAAATCATGTTGCCAGTCTCCCACTCTTCTTTGCTGCTCAGTTCCTTCTATTTATGTGACTTGAGAGTTTGAATCTGAGGGGCTAAATGACTCTTTTTTCCTACCCAGGGCCTGTTCTTGCTTCTCAGGCACCTTCCTTTCATAAATTGCTCTTGCTCCTGACCCCAATAAGATGGGTCCCAGTCTGGCTTCATGGATGAAAATGAGTGACTGGAAACCCCATAGGCCACAAGGATGACTTTCACAGGGACGGGCACATTGTGGAAAGACTGCATCATTCTGAAAAGGGCAAAATCTTCCAGTTCTGCTTGTCTGAGCCAGTCCTCTGGGTCCCTCTGTGCCTGGGCAGTGGCAGCCTACGAACAGAGGAATAAACAGAACAGACATGAAGGCTAATCTTTTTTTTGCCACTGACTTACTGAGTGACCCTAAGCAGGTCCCTTCACCTCCCAGGGCCATTGTGTCTACCTACGAAATCTGAGGTGTGCCTTTCTTGCTCTAAAACATTCTGGTGTCTGATTCTATGTCTGATGACCCCTGGGAACTGGGGCAAAAGGGAAAGAATAAAGGTTCAAGGCTTTGTGTGGTACTTACCTACAGAGTCTGCAACTGTGTGCCTCTCACCCCTCTTGCGGCCTAGACACAAGCATAGCAGCGTGGTGCTGAACTCAGGACAAGCAGGGAGCCTGGTCTCTGAAAGCCAGTGGCAGGGGGCGGGTTGGGGGGAGTGTGTGATAGGGGTGAATGAGGGAGCTAGTGATGCAAGAAACAACCCAGGAAGGCATTTCACCCCCAGGGAGCCCCAGCCTCTGGAAACCTGTGCCCTCTGTCCAGGCCCACCTGACCTTTGGTGTTCTCCAGATCCTTTTCAGCCTGAGGCCTGACAGATGTGGTCAGTGATGGACCCCTGTGCTGGAGTGGAAAGAGCACTCTAGAGCACCAGACTCAGAGGCAAGAGATCAAGGCACTAGTCACTTTCACTCCCTAACTAGCATTTCAGCCACAGGCGGGTCCTTAAACTTCTCAGCTCCATGGATTCCTTCCCCTAAATTAGGATGTATTATTTATCTGTGGGCAGAGGGCTACCATAGCCTTCCTGAGGCATCTGCTAATATGCTGTAGCCTGAATTGCCTGTCTGCTGTGCCTGAGAGTGGGTTAGGAGTAAACTACATAGGCATATGTGCCCAGGGTCAATCCAAGATGGAGGCTGGGACTAGGTGGGGAGGCTAGCATGAGCCGTCTTCCTGGGCATTTCTGGCAGACCCCAGTTCAAGCACTGATTTAGTAAAAGACCACCTTGAAGCTTTTAGAACAGCTCTGCTCTGGAGAAAGACCCAGAGGTCAGGCAGAGCTACAAATGCAGTCATTAATAGTCTTCTTCCTCAAGAGCCAGCTAATGGGTGGAACGTTTTTGTTTTGAAACTGGATCTTACCTTCAACCAGAAGGACTTGGGGCAATTTGCTCGTAAAAGCATCTTTTATTATAAAATGAAGCATTTAAAGGAACATCAGACAAGTGGGAGAAGTAGATAACTTTTAGGACCCTGATTCAAGGAAAGGACAAGATTGAAACAATAAATTCGCCACTTAGATTTTCTCATATCAAAAGTGGAAAGGATAGCCATAAATATAATTCTGTTTTCTGAAAATAGAAACTTTAGTGATCCACCTGCAGAATCAGGTTTTTTGAGTGGGTCTCCTTGCATCAGGGACAGTGAGGAACACAGACTATGTCTTAGTTATGTGGGGGAAGGTGAATGGGGCCTTCAGGAACTTCCCGGGCACATTGTGGAAAGACTGCATCATTCTGAAAAGGGCAAAATCTTCCAGTTCTGCTTGTCTGAGCCAGTCCTCTGGGTCCCTCTGTGCCTGGGCAGTGGCAGCCTACGAACAGAGGAATAAACAGAACAGACATGAAGGCTAATCTTTTTTTTGCCACTGACTTACTGAGTGACCCTAAGCAGGTCCCTTCACCTCCCAGGGCCATTGTGTCTACCTACGAAATCTGAGGTGTGCCTTTCTTGCTCTAAAACATTCTGGTGTCTGATTCTATGTCTGATGACCCCTGGGAACTGGGGCAAAAGGGAAAGAATAAAGGTTCAAGGCTTTGTGTGGTACTTACCTACAGAGTCTGCAACTGTGTGCCTCTCACCCCTCTTGCGGCCTAGACACAAGCATAGCAGCGTGGTGCTGAACTCAGGACAAGCAGGGAGCCTGGTCTCTGAAAGCCAGTGGCAGGGGGCGGGTTGGGGGGAGTGTGTGATAGGGGTGAATGAGGGAGCTAGTGATGCAAGAAACAACCCAGGAAGGCATTTCACCCCCAGGGAGCCCCAGCCTCTGGAAACCTGTGCCCTCTGTCCAGGCCCACCTGACCTTTGGTGTTCTCCAGATCCTTTTCAGCCTGAGGCCTGACAGATGTGGTCAGTGATGGACCCCTGTGCTGGAGTGGAAAGAGCACTCTAGAGCACCAGACTCAGAGGCAAGAGATCAAGGCACTAGTCACTTTCACTCCCTAACTAGCATTTCAGCCACAGGCGGGTCCTTAAACTTCTCAGCTCCATGGATTCCTTCCCCTAAATTAGGATGTATTATTTATCTGTGGGCAGAGGGCTACCATAGCCTTCCTGAGGCATCTGCTAATATGCTGTAGCCTGAATTGCCTGTCTGCTGTGCCTGAGAGTGGGTTAGGAGTAAACTACATAGGCATATGTGCCCAGGGTCAATCCAAGATGGAGGCTGGGACTAGGTGGGGAGGCTAGCATGAGCCGTCTTCCTGGGCATTTCTGGCAGACCCCAGTTCAAGCACTGATTTAGTAAAAGACCACCTTGAAGCTTTTAGAACAGCTCTGCTCTGGAGAAAGACCCAGAGGTCAGGCAGAGCTACAAATGCAGTCATTAATAGTCTTCTTCCTCAAGAGCCAGCTAATGGGTGGAACGTTTTTGTTTTGAAACTGGATCTTACCTTCAACCAGAAGGACTTGGGGCAATTTGCTCGTAAAAGCATCTTTTATTATAAAATGAAGCATTTAAAGGAACATCAGACAAGTGGGAGAAGTAGATAACTTTTAGGACCCTGATTCAAGGAAAGGACAAGATTGAAACAATAAATTCGCCACTTAGATTTTCTCATATCAAAAGTGGAAAGGATAGCCATAAATATAATTCTGTTTTCTGAAAATAGAAACTTTAGTGATCCACCTGCAGAATCAGCAGGTTTTTTGAGTGGGTCTCCTTGCATCAGGGACAGTGAGGAACACAGACTATGTCTTAGTTATGTGGGGGAAGGTGAATGGGGCCTTCAGGAACTTCCAAGTCAGGCTGTTGGTATGTGTGTATATCTGGGCCACTTCCCTCCTTCCAGCCAAGCAGCCAAAGGGAATGGTTCAGGAATGTTTTGTGGAACCCAAAAGGTTGGAGCCTTAGCAATAAATATCAGCACTTAATAACCTGTTCCTCTTTTTTTAAAATACAGCTTTATTGAGATATAATTCACATACCCATAAAGTTGACGTTTTTTTAAAGTGTGCCAGTCAGTGTTTTTAGTATATTCACAGTGTTGTGCATCCATCACCATATCTGATTCCTGAATGTTTTCATCACCCCAGAAAGAAAACCCATACCCATTAACAGTCACTCCCCATTCCCTCCTCCCAGCCCCAGGTAACCACTAGTCTAATATTCTGTCTCTGAAGATGTGCCTATTTTGGACAGTTCTTACATGTGGAAATCACACAATATGTGGTCTTTCATGTCTGGCTTCTTTCACTTAATGTTTTCAGGGTTCATCCATGTTGTAGCATGTATCAGTAATTCATTCCTTTTAATGGCTAAATAATATTCCACACTTTCTTTATCCATTTATCAGCTGATGGACAGTTAGGTGGTTCCCACTTTTTGGCTATTATGAATTAGGCTTCTGTGAACATTTATGTACAAGTTTTTGTGTGGTCATATGTTTTCGGTTCTCTTGGGTATATCACCTAGGAGTGGAGTTGCTGGATCATATGATAACTCTCATTTTTTTGAGGAACTGCCAGACTGTTTCCCAGAGTGACTGCACCATTTTACATTCCCGCCAGCAGAGTGTGAGGGTTCTGGTTTCTCCACAGAAACTACTTTAGCTTTTTTAAACAAACAAAGAATTTTGACCTAGGTCAAGCAAAACAGAGACCAGAGACAGTCACCCCTGCGGAGAAGACTATGGCTTTGGTAATAGCCACCTTGGGATGACCACGGCTGGTGAGCCACAGAGGAGTTTGGGTTTGACTTTTGGGGAAGTTTCAGGGCTGGATGTGATATAGGAAAGGTCCTGTCTGTAGGGAAGTTGCCATGACCTTTCTGGGTCTAGCGCGATTCATGGCATCACTTTTGCTTGGTTTGAAATTTCTTTGTTGATCCAGTGGCTTACAAGTAAAATAAAGGTCTGGTTCTAAATCTTTGTCTCTCAGTGAAGTGCCATAGACCATGTGTACCATCTCTGGCAGCCCCTACATTCCCACCTTCTCTTCCTTGCCTTGTCTCTTTCCTAATTCTTAGAGCTGGCTGTGTTTTTCATTGCATTGCATTTATCTACTTAGTCATGAGCTTCTGTCAGCCTCCATGGTGAAATCATTGGTCTCAAGACCCTGACTCTAAGAATGCATTATGTTCAAAACAGAGATTTTATATTCCTGTGCTGGATGGTCAGTACCTGTTGACATGTAGTTAGAAAGTGGGTAGCAAGCCCCATAACAACCTCATTCTTTGAAATCCAGCTTCCTTCACGGCCTCCCTTTCTACTCTCATTAATGACATTCTATTACTGATCCATGCCTCTTCACAGAAGAAAAATTAGAATCTGTGGAGCAGTGAATATCTGTCACCTTCTAATCTTGTCTACTTTGGGCAGTTCCAATGAGACAGGTCCCACCACCAAGGAGAGGAAAGATCCCTCACATGCATACCCTCAGCTTTGTCTTTTATAAAACTTAACATGCTTATGGACCACTATTGACTTTTTGCACCAAAAGAGAGATTCAAAGGCAGGCATCCAAGCCCCCAGCTCTTGCTTGTCCTTGGGATACCACAAGGCACACACCAAGTCACTCCAGCTGTGCTGGACCCTGAACCTGACCCAGCGGATGTGTCACAAGTAGAAGTGGCAGGCAGTGAGGGTGGTGGCCAGAGAGGAGTGGCAAGACCCAGGTGACTAAAGGTAGACTCTAGAGTGCAGAGAGCAGCAATGACATGAGGTTGGAACACCTCACTAGTGGCGGGGCCTGTCTCTGCTTAGGCTGATAGTGCAGTCTGATAGAGGAGATTGGATGACCATGAGGAAAGGCCGTGTTCCATATTAGCCACATAAGGTGAGTGTTGTGAGTATGACAGGGGTTCTGAGAGAGAAGACAGTGGGAGGGCTGCAGGAAACAAACTACTTTAGCTTTTTTAAACAAGATTTGGATGCAGACATCAGCAAGATCACATCATCATTGCCTTGATCTGGGGATCAGGAAACTCCAGAGCCTCACAGCAACTGCCTAGATCTCTGCCTGAAAGTAAATCCCCTCATACTGCCACCTTGACCGCCCCCACTCTCAGCTCAGTTCCAAGTGCAAGGCTCAACTGCATGCATCTGATAGTTGGAACCGACATCACCTCTCAAACCATAGCTGCAAGGGAGCCTGAGAAAATGTTCTTGTTTCCTTTTCCTCCCTGTCCCTTCAGGAAGGCACATTTGGAACAGAGGTCTGATGAGCCAATCTCTCATGTCTGTCTGCGGCATGGGCCTTGATAGAGATGAGCACCACAGCCAGGCTTCTCCAGCTTGCCCAGGCCCACCAGTCTCCTAAGATGCTTGCTTGAAGGACACAGTACATCCTGGGCCCCAACCCAGACCTGGATCCAAATCACTAGGCAAGGGCCTTTAAGTCCATTTTTTACAAGTTCCTCAGGTGATTCATGTGACGAGACCAGTTTGAGAATTCCTGAGAAGGGAAGGCTACGTCCTTGCTACTCAAACCAGCAGCACCAACAGCATCACCTACAAACTTCCTAGAAACGTGGAATCTCGGGCCCCACCCAGGCTTATTAAATGCGAATCTGCATTTTAACAAGTTGCCCAGATGATTCGTTTGCACTTTAAAGTTGGAAACTCTCTAGTGTACAAACCTTGTATCTTTTTCCTTTACCTGGATATCAGGTGAAAATAAGTCAGTCTTCTCGGTTCATGGCATACTATGACTAACGCATGCAAGAACCTCCGCATTCTTTTTCCGTTTTACCCCCTGTAACCTCTCCATTCTTTTCTCCCATATCACTCAAATGTGTTTCATATATGTTTTAAAATATGGGGGCTTCCCTGGTGGCGCAGTGGTTGCGCGTCCGCCTGCCGATGCAGGGGAACTGGGTTCGCGCCCCGGTATGGGAGGATCCCACATGCCGCGGAGCGGCTGGGCCCGTGAGCCACGGCCGCTGAGCCTGCGCGTCCGGAGCCTGT
>NC_041227.1:26085755-26122893 GCF_002837175.3 Physeter macrocephalus
CCCGCATACCGCAAAAAAAAAAAAAAAAAAAAAAAAAAAAAAAAAATTAAAATATGCATGTACCCTTGTAAAATAGCATACATTATATCTTTAAATCATAACAACCATAATGAAATACTATCCCCATTTTCTAGGCCAGAAAAAGAGGGTTTGGAAAGGTCTAGTAGTTTGCTCAAAGCCAAGCAGGGCTCTCAGAATCAATCAGGAGTGGGTGCGACTTCCAGCCCTCCCTTTGCTGGTATGTGGCTTTATCTGCAAAATGAGCACCACCTCTACCTTCAGGCTTGTTGCAGGGTCCAACCAAATAATGTGTCTTATAAACAGATAGCAGGAGCTCAGTGGCTACCAGCTATCGTTACTGAAGCCACATGGGTAGATAAGACTGAGAGTCATTGACAAGAGGAAGGGAACCTTAGGCTGCTCTCCAACAAAGCAAACAAGCTTGTGTCTGGTGCCCCCAGTGTGCTAGGCTTTTCCTTGTCTCATGTAGTACACCTGGCTACTCCCAAAGTAAACACTGTTAGCAGCATTATTTGAAGTGGTGCTGGGTTTGCTCTTTTAGGGGTGGCAGGACCATGATGGGACCTGAGTCAGCTGGTTCTAAAGCCAGTTCTCTTTTTAGAAAAACTGCTGTACCTAGACCTCACATCTCGTCCAGACGAGGAGTATGGGCAAAACCCACTCCTGAAGCTGGAAAACAAGTCAGGTCTTGTATGAGAAAGGAACAATGCTGCATAATTCCCAAGATGGTCTAAGACTCCTAAGTCAGTCCTGTTTGCAAAGTGTGTATCTCATGTTTCTGAGCACTTCCACCTATAGCCACAGCACCCAAGCACCCAGGTTAGGAGCATCTGAAAACACCCAGCCCAACCCCTATCCCACAGAGGAAGAAACAGGCCCACAAAGCCTCTCTGTAAGGGTGACCTCCTGAGAGGCTTCACTGGGCCCCAGAAATGGCCTTGGACTCTGTGCTCTGACCGCAAGTGATGCTCACCCCAGCCTTCTGAGTTTGGTAGGACGGGAGCTACTCTCCCCATTGAACAGATGAAAAAGCAGGTCCAGAGCAGTTGAGTGACCTTCCCTATGCCACAAAGCCCACAGACACCCTAGCCCAAGGCTTTCCTACTAAACACTACCCAAAACAGTCATGTTGGTCTCTGAGGGACAAAAATATGAGAATCCCCTTCCCTCCCTCTTCCTTTTCTCCCCTCAGCGAGGCTGTAAGAGGAAGGGGCCATACAGGTTCAGCACCCTGGTCAGCGCCCACCTATGCGCAGCTGCAAGAGGTGGCCTTTGGGCCCGGGTGAGCTCGTGTCTGCTGCTCCCCAATCCAGGATGGCCCTCCCCTGGGGACAGGCAGGCATCCCTAAGAGAAGGAGACCTGAACCTAGGTATCCTGCCTCCAAGACAGAGCCCCGCCTTCCCTCTCTCCTTCAGATTAGAGCCACAGGAGCACAGTTTCATCCTGTAGGCTTCCTGATTCCTAGGACATAAATTCACATGAGAAGCCTAGGAAGAAGAGAGGTGGCCTGAGCCATGGGGCCCCTGGGCCAGTTCCACCCCCCTTTTTGCTTTTCCCCAGTAGTAAAATGGGGACAGAGGTGGGCTTGACTGCCTCCAAGATCCTGCTCACCTGTGAGATTCCATGATTTAAGTAGACCATGGGCCTGCCCAAGTTCAGTGCTCCCCCAACTGTCCCCTCCTCTCCCCCACAGAGCTTCCCAATTCATGTCTAAACCACGAGCCTCGAAGTGGCAGCCCACAGCCCAGATCCACAAACATGCTCTGACTGGCCTGCATGCTATTAAATTTGAGTCTTGACTCTGCTGTTTACCAGCTGTGTGACCTTGGGAAAGTCACTTAGCCTGACTGTGCCTCAGCTTCCTCATCTGTAAAATGGAAGTAATGAGAGCACCCACTCTCCAAGATGGTTGTGAGGTTTAAGTGAGCTAGTAGATGTAAAGACTTAGAAGAGTGCCTGGCCCAGAAAGAACACTATATTTGGTCTGATGTGTATAATGCATAACGGGTTCACTGAAATGTAGAAACATGAAGTGTCTTCTTTTACCCAACTAACCTCTGTCAAATCCCCCTTTCTCATCTCAGCATCTAGGGCCCAACCAATAACTAACTGGTCACTTTGATTTTCAAATTCAGTCCAGTCCAGTTGAAAACTTTCCAAGTTATATCCAGTTCCAAGAGGTCTCCTCTGACCCCTTTTGAACCCTTGCTCCTCCACTGTGGTGGGATGGGGAGGAAGAAGGGAGAAAAATGAAGTGTCTCTTCACTAGCCATGATGATGGGCCGGGGGAGGTGCTCTTACTCTAACTCATGCTGGGGTTTTGTTTGCTTTTGATGCTGGAGTCTTCAGTAGACAACATGCCAAATTTGGGGGGGCGGGTGTTGAGAGCTTTATCCTGGACCCTCAGATAGTAGTGAGGGTCTCTGTCAGTCCGTAAGAGGTTCTTAGCCCCTCTGCTTCTTGAAGTAGTATGCTGGGCTGCATAGCTCCAGCCTCCCCTCCAGCCTCTGCCTACCTTCAAGGGCCTCACAACACTGGGAGGGGGCGCAGGACGACCCTTATTCCTCCCTGATTCCCAGCAAGCGTGGGAATCCCTTCAAGCCAGCGTGGTCTGTTTGCATGGGCCTTCCACATCAGAAATTCTCGAGGTCAGAAACAGACCTCATCTCCATGTTCACACTAATTCACGAGCTCCAGAAGATACTTGTCAAGCCCTCTCAAGAATACTTTCCTAGTCATTTCCTGCCTAAACCAGGATGTGTGGCCATTTGGAGTGCATACCCGTTGACAGGATGGTTATAATCCTTTCTGAACTGATAAGGTTAAGAGAAAAAATAAAAACATTCCCAAGAGGTTTGTCATCTCTGCCAAGGCTCTGCAACATCAGACTAAGGTCAGTCAGGCAGATGAGTCAGACTGAGTCAACAGGTACTCTCTGCTTTGGATGTGGATACTTCAGATGATGGGGGCAGCCCTTTCAGCTGACGTTGAAAGGCTGGCACTCATTTTGACATTGAACAGTTCTCTCTAAGTGTTTGGTAATAAGACGGTGATAGATGCTTTGGAAAGATGATATATTATAAGCCATATTATAGACATGTGCACATACATGTATATACATATAATACTTGACTGAAACATATACAGCAGTGCTGTCCAATAGGCATACAATGACAACCACATATATAATTAAATTTTTTCTAGTAGCCACATTATAACAGCAAAAAAAATATGAAATTAATTTTGTCACCTGTAAACTGGGTTTGCCTCTTGGTGGGTATCCAGCCAAAAGACACAGTCAAGCCAAAGATGGGGAAAAAAAAATAAAACTGATGGCCAACTTAGCTGCCGATCAAAAAAAAAAAAAAGAAGAAACAAAACAAACAAACAAAAAAGAATACTTCCCTAACCTTTTTCATCTGTTTGGTGCTATCCTAGCACAGAATGGTGCTTAAGTCTTTGTTGAAAGAATGAAGGATCTTGGATGGGAAACACTCAAGTGACACTTGTAGCTCAGTGAGCCTCCAGCTGGGAGGCAGTCTAGTCCACTTCTTGAGGGTGCCCCCATCTCTATGAGTGACCCAGTAAGCCCTGGGCCAGGGAGGCGGTGGATGTCTGGCCCCAGTAGGTGGCATCTCATCGGACACTCCCTTGTCCTCAGTTCTGGCCTGTCACAACTCTCAGGCAGTGGGATAATCCCTTTCAGCACCCTTTCACCCACGCCAAGGTCCAGATGTCCAGCTGCTCTTGAAAAATCAGGAGCTCTGGCAATCCTGAGCCCATCCACCAGGGCAAGAGCCAGCCAGCCGAAGCAGGCACCCCTTTAATCCTGCCACTGCTGTTCACCGCCACCTGCTTCATTCGGGAATGTCACCTGCCAAGCTGTACAGGCATTTGCATTTGGGCCCCTTCTTTCATCTTTGGCGGGGCAGGGTGGAGGCTCTCAGGAGGAGAATCAGACGGCTGGCAGGTGAGTCAGCCATAGTAGCAACTCACCTGGGGGTGCCTAACCCCCAGGACTGGCTTTAGTGAAAGGAGATGCAGACACAGAGAAATAAAAAAGAGGAGGATAGGGAGAGACTGGTTGAAGAGAAGGATTGGGAGAGGGAGAGAGATGGCCTTTTCTGAATGCCCTGTACCCTAAGTCATTATTGGCTCCGATGCCCTGCCACCCAGGAAAAGGTTGGCATGGCAGCCGCCTTGTTCCCCTGTCCTCCCTGCTCCCCTGGGGCCAGCTTTCCTGCCAGAAGATCCTTCCACTCACTAACCTTCCCCCAGGCCCAGGAGAACAGGAGCCTCCACCTCGACCTTGGCAGCTCAGAGGCCGAGGAGGGACAGGCTGCAGAGATGGAGGCCTGGAGTTCAAGGTTATGTCCTCTGGCTGCAGTTGGACAGTCCCAGGGACTGGCCTCCCCAATGCCAGCATCACCCCTACAATGCACCTGCCCTCAGAAGAGTCTTCCTGGGGCTTCCTTGGTGGTGCAGTAGTTAAGAATCCGCCTGCCAATGCCGGGGACACAGATTCGAGCCCTGGTCCAGGAAGATCCCACGTGCCGCGGAGTAACTAAGCCCACGCGCTGCAACTACTGAGCCTGCGCTCTAGAGCCCGCGAGCCACAACTACTGAGCCCGTGTGCCACAACTACTGAAGCCCAGGCGCCTAGAGCCCGTGCTCCGCAACAAGAGAAGCCACCGCAGTGAGAAGCCCACGCACCGCGACGAAGAGTAGCCCCCGCTCGCCGCAACTAGAGAAAGCCCGCGCACAGCAACGAAGAGCCAACGCAGCCAAAAAGAAAATAAATAAAATAAATTTTTTAAAAAAGAAGAGTCTTCCTGCCACACACATCTATAAGCAGTCATATGGCTGACAGTGAGTTCTCCCCACGTACCAGGCCCCTAGGTATGCGCTATACCAGTAGGAACTCCGAGGCCTCATAACAACCCTGTGAGTTAAGGACTGTGGTTGCCCCCAGTCTGTAGATGATGAAATGCAAAAGCCCCCACTATGATGCCCCTGCTCTTCAGCATGCCTCATCTCAACACTCCAGCGCAGCACCTGCAGACCTCCCGCCCACCCCTGCCCCTCCCCAGTACACACCAGGCTGTTTTATGCCTCTGAGCCTCTGCTCATGTTCTTCCTCTGCCCGGAATACCTTCCCTGCTCCCCATTCTCACCCCACACTGGATACTGCCTCATCGTTTAAGTGTCCTATTAGACATCACCCCTTCCAGGAGAGCCTTTTCTGACCCCAACTTAATCGGATACCCCCTCTGTGCCAACACCCGCCCCCCCCACCTGGCCACACATACACAGTCCTCTGGGCATTGTCCTGTTTCCCCAGGGGCCGGGCCCATGTGTCCCTGTAGTGACCCACCCAGGGAAGAATACAGATAGGTGTGAATGAACGAACAAATGAATAGTTAACATTACTGAGGGAATTATGAAGTGCCAGGCACTATGCTAAGTGCTTTACAGGTATTTCATTTACTGCTCACTATGCCTTATGGGGAAGGTGCTATCATTTAACAGGTGAAGAAACAGCAGCTCAGATGAATTAGACATCCACTAAGCATCCAGGCAATCCGACCCCAGAGCCAGTACCCTTATACTATTACATGGTGGGCGCTCCTCACAGGACTGTCTCCGTAAGGGGCTCTGCCCCCAATCCCTCTGAGATTGGAGTAGGGAGAAAGCTCAGAAGTGCTTGGTCCCCTTGGAGGAGGAAGGCAGTAATCCTGCCGCCCTCTGCACCATTCAGATCTCCTGGGCCTGCCCATTTGCTCAAGGACAACCCGACCCAGGAAGAGGGTTGATCTTGGGAAGAGGGTGCTGAGGCCAAAGAAAAGAAGATACAGAGGGCCAGGGTGGCTACTGTCTTTAGCCAGGCTCTGGCCATTGGGGCACAGGCTCTCCTCCAAGGAGGGGGGTTGGGACCCTGGGGAGCCTCGTGACTAAATCCTACCCAACTCCACTATGCCTTCTCCCTGAAGACACCCAACATCTGACCAGTAAATGCTAACGTACCTCCACTGACAAGGACCTCCCTATCACTCCAACCCAGGCAAGATCTCAGCAAGCTTCTCCTTCCCTTAGCTGAAACTCACCTCCTTGGGGACATCAAGAGGAGCCCACTCTCTCGGGAGAAACCAACAGACCCAACTGGAGGGCATCTCCTTGACTCTTGTCAGTGCCACTGACCCTCCCCTTTCCTCCCAGACAGAACCCTTAGAACCCTGCCTCCTGTGGCTTCTTCAAAATGCCTCATTTCCTCCTCCTCCTCTTGCCCTTCCAAAGCTCTCCAGACATGCTACCATGGTCTTAACTTTGGAAAGCCCTCTTCTTGTGTTTCCTGATCCCCTCAGTCCCCAGAGAAGGCTGAGTGGGAAGGTTTCTAGTCTCACTCTGGAAGACCAGAGAGGTAGGATAGTTTGCCCAAAGGCCCACAGGGAAGGGGTGCCTTCCAGGAGCAGCAAGTGCAAAGGCCCTGAGGTGGGAGCGTGCCTGGCATGTTGAGTGTGCCTGCAAGGAGGCAAGCATGGCTGCCATGGAGTGAGCAGAGGCTAGGGTGGGAGATAAGTTCAGAGGGGCACAGGGCCAGATAGTGTAGGCCTTTTATAGGCCACTGTGAGGGATGGACCTGAAGCTTATGCAATTTAGGGAGCTGTCCTTTTTAAAAAAATCAAAATTACAAATAAAAGTTTGACTCAGGGCCTTGGAAGTCGCCTGGGCAGGTGAGGGGCCTGGATGGTAAATCTACCCTTGACTGGCGAGAAAGGTGGCTTTTGCCTGGAATGAGAGGGAGCCATAGGACAGTTTCGAGCAGAGAAGCCGCCTGACCGAATTAACCTTTGAATAGGATCTGCCTGGCTGCAGAGTGGAACATGAACTGGGGCAGAGTAGAGGAATTAGGACACTAATGAGCAACCTGAACCAGGCAGTTATGGCTGAGGGGCGGGCAGGGGTCAGATTCCAAAGGTGGAACCAACAAGATCTGCTGATGGGTGGAATGGGAGGCTCGAGAGAAGTCAGAAGGGTTGACCCTGAGGTTTTAGGCCTAATCCAGTTATCTCCAACTGGGGTGGGGAAGGAGTGTGATCATGGTAACTGGACCTCATACACTCAGGCCTCTAACTTCTCTCTGATTTTCACCAACCCCCCTCTCCCCGCAAGGAGCCCACTTCACAAAGAAAACAATACTCAGGATACTCAGAGAGATAGAGTACCTCGCCCAAGGCCACACAGCCAATAAATGGCAGACCCTGGATTCAAACCCAGGTTTTACCAACTCCAAAATCTGGTTTAATCTAGATTTAATCTTCTAACAGATTTAGCCCCTAAAAACAATCCATTGCATTTAAACTGACAACATCTCACAATAATCCATTTGGCTTGGATTGATATTTTTATTATTATCATTATGGATATGAAAGGCCCATCATTTGGGATGTTCAGTTCTACTACCTAGAATGGCTCATGCCACTTTCTGCCTCCACTCCTCGCTTGGAGCCTTGACTTGTGAATCTTTCGTCATCTTGAGGCTTTGTCCTTTTCAAACCACACCTCTTAAATACCAGGAACAGAACCTGGCAGGCCGAGCTGAATAGCCTTTGTCCCCTCCAGCCCTCCCCCAGCCCCCTACTCCTGGCAAAACCTGCCAGCAGGAGCAGATATTTGATCCGTCATAGAAGCTATTATGTTACACTGCCCAGATGTTCAACTCACCGGACTGAAGGCTCAGGTTACAGATAATCAGGGCTGCTCTAGCCTACAGACCCCATGCCCACCCTATCCTCCCACCCTGAAGAGTCAGTTAGGATCAATGTCCCACATGGCCAACTGAGATGGAGTACGTAGGACCTGCATGGGTCGGAGGCTCACAGAAATGACCCCTTTAGAGTTTTCATACCAGTGGCCTAGAAGGCACGTACTCTCAAAGCCCTCTAGGGCCTTTCAGAATGGACGATGCCCTCCCCCATTCCTCAAACACCTTTATCTCCTTGCCCGCTAGGGTCCACTTCTTTTCTTTGTCAGTAGTTTAAAGAGAATCTGGACAGAGCCTGGAAACACTCGACAAGAGAAACAGAACAAATGTGATCAATGTGGCTAGAATTTTCAGGCCACCAGAATGTGCCTGATTTCTCCCCCAAATAAATTGGGGCTGCACTTTACAGCTAGGGGAGTTGGGGAAGGAAGTTACAAATTCAGCATTAAAAAAAATTTTTTTTTCTGTTACCAGAATAAGGTCAGGCCTAAGAGACATACTATTGAGGAAGGGGAGGTAATGAAGGCCCACACTGTGTCCACAGAAATACAACAAATCCCCTACCCTTTCCTGTTTGAAAGATCCCCTCGCCCTTGTCCAGGGAGTTAGTGAAAACTGTGCACATGACTTTGTAAATGTGTGCTACGATCTAGTCACAGCAGGTAATTCAATCCCAAGACCAAGACCAGGCTGTAGCAAACTCTGGATTTACCCCAGTCTAACCTGAGGACTTAGGGGGTCCTTTAACAGGACCGAGTGAGATGCTGGCTGTGTGACAGTGGTGACCACTAACACTGGGTCAGAAAATGGCACAGAGAATGGTCAGCACCTGCCAGACACTCTCGTCCCCTGAAGGAGCAGCCAGATGCAGAAACTGGGCTTCCATTCCACATAGGAATTCCTAGGGCAGAACTGGAGGGGCCATCCCTCTCACCTCACAGTCAGGGGGACTGAGGCCTGGAGTGGGGAGGTGGTCCCAAGGCTGACTTCTCCCCTCATCATGAAGCCACCTCCCACCTTAGACAGTCAGGGCTCAAAGCCAAGTTTGCCCAGCACCCATACATGGCTGATGAGGACAGCAGAGAACCCGGAATTCCCCAAGGCATGGGGAACAGGATGAGCAGCCTTTCAGACAGCTCTCAATCCTCGGGCAGGCCAAGAAACTCATCCTCCAAGGGCAGCAGTTTCCAAACTTTTGTATTTTTAGCAGCAGAAGCCATCCTTCAAACAAAACCTTACGCAAAACCTCAAGCTACAAAACAGATCGGGGGCAGCTCTCCCAAGAGAAGCCTGGGCCAGGCCCCAAGCTCCTCCTCCAGCACCCGGGACTCCTTCCACGGGGCCCCATGTGGAGCTCAGTCCAAAACCCCAGACTCGGGGGCCTTGTAGCCCTGAAGCTGAAGCAGCCAGATAGGGTGGGCTCTTACTTAAGACCCCTGGAGGGTGCGGCTGGTCTCCGAGACCTGGACGACTTCGTGCTCCACCAGGGCCTGGCTCCCATCCCCACTGAGCTGTCTCATGCGCAGGTTAATGGAGCCGTAGGTCTTCCTGGAGCCCCTGCCAGGGACGAAGTTCGGCCGGCGGTACAGCTCTCCCTTGCACAGGGAGACCATTAGCAGCACGGACAAGAGCATGCCGCCCACTGTGAGCAGCCCCAGGCCTGCAATGATGCACTTGTCCAGGTGTGAGCCCAGGCGCGCATAGTACATTTCTAGTCGTTCCATCTCCCGTGCTGACACTGTGTCCGGGTTGACACGGGCCTCTCGGGGGATGGCGTATGCAGTCACCACCAGGAGGATCCCGCTCACCAGGAAAACCAGAGCGGAAACGAAGCCGTAATCCACCGGGCGGCTCACAGGCTCCAGGCCTGGCCCCTCTTCTGAACGCAGGGACAGGTCGTCCCTCTGGGATCGGGGCCATGAGGGGATGCCCTCAGGGGGGCTGGGGGAGCTGCCCAGTCTGGCATCCCCAAGGTTCTGGAAATGAGTCTCGTGCTCCTCCGAAAAGAAGCAGGCATTCTCCACACCTTCCCTGCGTGGGGCCGCTGGACCCAGAGGAGCCGGTCTCCTTGGGGCCTGGGGACCATTGCTCAGTGTCTTCAGTTCCAGGCCAGGGGGAGATGCCATTGGGAAGGCGGGCCCCAGCTCATCCCTTGGCCGCTTGGCAGCTAGAAGAGAAAACAGAAAGTCAGTGGAATTTAGCAAACCTCTACTGAGAGCCTGCTGGTGCCAGACATCACAGAAGGCCCTGAGAGATGTGAAGGTGAGTCAGGCCCAGTTTCCACCGGGGAGGAGCGGGGAGGGCGGGGGGAGCCCGCCAGCCAGAGGGGAAGGCAGAGGATAAGACAATGACAGAGCAGTGAGACCCAATCCGCGCTAGGATCCTGCTTCACCACTGGCGGGCATGTGGCTTTGGGCAATTCCCGTATCCTCTCTGGGCCTGTTTCCCTCTATATTAAATGACAATAATACTACCACTCCCTACTTAACAGGGCTGATATAGGGATTGAGTTAATCCATATAAAGTGCTCAGAATAGTAAGTACTCAGTAAGTATCAGCAATGAGCTATTATTATGATGGAGGGAATTTAAACACAGTAGATAGGTTCTAATCCCAGCGTCATCACTTGAGCTTAGGCAAGTGAGGTGACCTTTCCAGACTCAATTTTCTCATCTGTTAAATGTGAATAAGCCAAATGTCTCCCTCATAGGGATGATGTGAGGATTTCATAAAATAAGGCATTTAAGTCCTCTGCCAGTTCAATTAATGGACACTGTTGTGATGAAGTGAGAATGACTGGGGGCAGGGGAAGGGGTAGAGATGAAGATGGTCGTAAGAACAAAGAGGAGAAAGTTAGGGAAGCTTCTAGGAGTTGGTGGCATTTGAGCCAAACCTCGGAGGATGAGTGGGAAATCCCCCAGCAGTGAGAGGGGACAAGGGCATTCTGGAGAGGGAGAAGGGGTGCCTTGGAGGTCAGCTGGGACCAACTCGCTAAGGACTCTGAAAACCAGGCCAAGGAGCCAGGGAGGTGAGGTGTTGGGGATGGGAGGGCTAACATTGCCTAGGTTTTGGAAAGCTCTCTCTGGCTGCTGCATGGAGGACAGACAGGATGGGGAAGGAGCAGAGTGGAGGCCAGGGGTCCAGGGAGGAACCCAGCGTGGTCAGGGGAGGCATGGAAGCTGAGAGGGCAAAGAGAAAGGAGCATATCTGAGAGCCATGACTGAGGTCAAGGCCAAATGCCTTTATGTAAATAGAAGATGGGAGGACCTGGATGCGGACCACAGAAGGGGAGCTGGGAGAGGAGCGGGTAAGGGGGTACTCTCTGCTCAAAGAGGAGACACCCTACCCAAGTACCTGAATACACACCCACACAGACAGACAGACAGCACATGTGCCAAAGGATACCAGCTTACAGCCCATGGGCCATATTTGGCTCATAGAAGTTTTGCTTCTCTTTGTTTCTGGTCTGTTCATCTGGTTTTTGGTGAGGCAGTTGCCAATATATAAAAAGCAAAAGATTTTACACTTTATTTTTTTATTTATTTTTTTAAACAGATCTTTATTGGCGTATAATTGCTTTACTATACTGTGTTAGTTTCTGTTGCACAACAAAGCGAATCAGCCATATGCATACACATGTCCCACATCCCCTCCCTCTTGAGCCTCCCTCCCATCCTCCCTATGCTACCCCTGTAGGTCATCGCAAAGCACCGAACTGATCTCCCTGTGCTATGCTGCTGCTTCCCACCAGCCAACTATTTTACATTTAGTGTATATAAGTCGATGCTACTCTCACTTCGCCTCAGCTTTGCCCTCCCACCCCATGTCCTCAAGTCCATTCTCTATGTCTACCTCTTTATTCCTGCCCTGCATCTAGGTTCATCAGTACCCCCCCTTTATTTTTTTAGATTCCATATATATGCATTAGCATATGGTATTTGTTTTTCTCTTTCTGACTTAACTTCACTCTGTATGACAGACTCTAGGTCCATGCACCTCACTACAAATCACTCAATTTCATTTCTTTTTATGGCTGAGTAATATTCCATTGTATATATGTGCCACATCTTCTTTATCCATTCATCTGTCGATGGACATTTAGGTTGGTCCCATGTCCTGGCTATTGTAAATAGTGCTGCAATGAACATTTTACACTTTAAACCTTGGATGCCTGGCTTCTCTTGCAAAAGGAAAGAATCTGACCACCCTAGCCCCCATTCCCTCACAGCCACGCTCAGCTGGGGCTGATGAGGGAGTCCTCCCTCAGGCAGATCCGGTGCTCCCCCGACAGGCCCCACCTGGCTTGTAGAATTCCTGATCCCACAGCAGAACTACCCCGTTCCCCCTGCACACTGATGTACTGTGGGTACATACACCACAGACCCAAGTCCCCACACTGCACAGAGACCCCCAGGCGCAGAGTGGCTCATATGCCCTAGTGTGTCTACACACACGTACACAGGATTCTAGACCTTCCTCTGCATTCGTGTGCCTGAATTTATTCTCCAGTTCTGTGTGTGTGTGTGTGTGTGCGTGTGTGTGTGTGTGTGTGTGTGTGTGTGTGTGTGAGAGAGAGAGAGAGAGAGAGAGAGAGAGAGAGAGAGTGGATATAAGCAAATGAATGAAGTGAAGATGAACGGAATGAATGAAATTCAAAGAGCCTCAGGGCAGGAAGGCACATTTTTCGATCTTTCTGATCTTCCTTCCAACATGGGCTTGCATCAGACACCTCCTCTTAGGACACACAGGGCCTTTCATCTGAGTACAAAGCCTGTTTCCACTTACAACCCATCTCAATGACCATGTCCCTTTTTCCTGAGTTCCAATTTAATGAATGTTTACTGAGGACCTACACTCCCTGCTGGGCCCTGTTGCGGGCACTTCACTCAGGAGTATTGTGTAGAACCCTCACGAGCCCCACGAGCAGTTATTACTATCTCCATTTTACAAAATGTGGCCAAGATCCCATGGCATGCATGTGGGGGCCAGGAGCTGAAAGCAGGTTCCCCAAGAACTGTTATCACTTAAAGGCCTGCAAACCCACACACTCTTGTACCAGTGGCATCATTCCGCCCTCCTTCCCTGGTCTTCCAGGCCTCATTTGTAGATTCTCTACTTTACCCCACTGTTTAACATCCACCACAAGCAGCTTGAGGGCAGGGATATGTCTGGGTCCGCAGCCCCCTGCACAGGGCTTGGAACACAGCCAGCCCTCAGGAATGGTTTGGCAACCTGCCCAGGCAGACAATCATTCCCACACACAGGGTGGGGAGTGCCTACTCAGGGCCAGGCTCTGCCCAGACTGCTCCCACTTTCCAGTAAACCAAGAGGAGAGGTGTGTTCATTGGCTTTTTTTACTTTTGGCACCAAAAGCATTTTCCTGAGTGCCCAGCCAGTAACGGGGCCTGGCAGTGACCACTCCTGCCCAGTTGGTGTCCAGATGTGGTCCCCCACCCATGTCTTCAGCATCCTCCACAGAACTCAGCCCCTGGAGTGACCCAGGAAGCCCCTTCCAAGACCAACACACTGATGCTTCCATATCCCAGAAAAAACCCAGGACACCCAAATTCTTGGAGCAGTGCTCTTTCACCTGGCAGGAACCCAAAACTTTTTCCTTAGGATGCCAGCAGAGTTAGGAAGACGGTGGAGGAAAAGGAGGTGCCCTCTTACCTAGAGTTGCTATGTATCTGACACACAGGTTCAGAGCTACCCACCACTTACAAGGGCATGCCCAGTCAATTACCCAAAACATAAGCAGAAAGAAACAGACAAGCTGACAATGATGCTGGTGTCCACTGCTCACACCCCACAACTGTACCAGTAACACTCCAGTTTCATCTGCAGTCCAACAGGACCTGAAAAGCACACCCCAGTTCCACACTCATACCCCCAGGGGCCTTTTCCACATGCAACATTCACAGACATGGGAAGCCACGCAGTGTGAGCCACAGATCCATAGACCACATTGGTACCCACACCCCAGCAAGGGACAGAGCTGGTTACACACACACACACACACACACACACACACAGAGTTTACTACCCTCGGGACTGCTAAGATCCACCAAGATCCCCCCCAGGCCCAGCACCCCACCCACTGGTGTGCACTAACACGCGGGGAGACACGCACAGCGGGAGTGGCTAAGCTTCACAAAACCCAATCGATAGACACACGCACGAGTTGTACACAAAGCCTCGGGCGCTCAGATATGTCCACGCTGTTATACCCAAAGTTCCGCGCAGAAAGCCCCAGCACCCCGACTCCCCGCCGCACCCGCGCGCCCGCCAGCCCGCAGCTCACACCCCCTGCTCCTGCCCTTGACCACAAAAGCCGCTGGGCCGGGCCAGGCCGGACCGGGCCGAGCGGCGCCGGTAGCCAGGCGGCCCGGCGGCCCACGAAGGCCAGGATCTGCGAGGACAGGCGTGCGCCCGGGTCCCCTCGCCTCGTGTCCTTCGGCCCGGCCGCGAGGTCAGGCTAGCTCTCCTTGGCCGCCCCTCCCCGCCTCGGGCCCTCGGTCTCCCGCCGCCCCTCGCAGTCCCCTTTTCGCGTGCGTACCTGTGCCGGGCCTCCCTCACTGCCTCGCCACGCGGGAGGCGAGGGCGCCGGGCAACGGCGAGGGCGCGTCCTCCCAGTGCGCCTCCCCGCAGCCGGTGCCCGCCCGCCGGTGTCTGTGCTGCGGCGCAGCCCGGGAGGGAGCGGGCCCGGCCGCCGCCTCCTCCTCGCCCTCCCCGGCTCCCGCCCCCTTCCCGGCCGGGCCGGGCCCGGAGACGCTGCCGCGGCGCACTTACCTGCTCGCTCGGCGCGGGGCTGTACGGAGGCGGCCACGGCCTCTGAGGGCTCCGGGGAGGGAGGGACGGGGAAGGGGCGGGAGCCGGGGATCGCC
Organism: Physeter macrocephalus; assembly: GCF_002837175.3. Lineage (NCBI taxonomy): Eukaryota > Metazoa > Chordata > Mammalia > Artiodactyla > Physeteridae > Physeter > Physeter macrocephalus. The sequence goes on from NC_041227.1 coordinate 26,100,424, forward strand.
GAGCGCAGCGGATCGAGCTCCGCCCGCGGCCGGCGAGGGAGCCGGGAGAGTTAGCGCGGGGAGGCACTGGGAGGAGGGTAACGGACTAGGGTGAGAGTGGGGGGACATGGCTCCATCCTCCTCCCCCCCCCCCACCCTTTGGGGCAGATCTGTTTCGCCAGCACCTGGGCTTAGGGAACTGAAGCCTTCAGCCCGTGGTGCCTGGGCGCAGGGGCGAGGCGCGGGGGTGAGTGCTGAACGAGACCCCTCCCTCGGCCGCCGGCCTCGCCCCTCGGCTGGTGAGCCCCTACTGCGCCAAGCCCCCACTCTTCCTCCTCTCCCACCCCCTCCCACACACACAGCCCTCAGGTAGAACCCAGGGTCCTCTCCGAGGTCCTTAGGTCGGGATAGTCTTCTCTGGCGTTTGCGGCTCCGTGGATCAAGGGCGCCACCTGAAGGCTGAAAGGAAGCTTCTGAAGACCACCCCTCACCCCCAAACACACACACGCGCGCGCGCACGCGCGCGCGCGCTCCTCCTTTTTCCCTGCTCTTCTTTTTTTGTGGGACACTGAGGTACACAGCCCAAGACGGCTGTTATCTTGGAGGATTGCCAATGGCCACACACACCTTCTCCCTCCAAGGCCCAGCTGTAGTGCCCCCTCCCCTGGGAAGCCTAGCTGGCTGCCCCACACACTCCCTCGCCCCAGGGGCCCCTACAGCTGCGCTCTTTGCCTGCATTATTGTCCTTATTTCTGAGAGTTGTGATTTTCAGTAAGTGCCAGCATCCCTCATCAGACTGGCACCTCCTGGAGAACAGGGCCCCTGTCTGATCCCCCCCAGAGCCCAGCGGTGGGTTTGGGTGAACAGGTGGTGAGTAGGGCAGATTTCACTATTTCTCTCCTTTAAAGGGCTCAGATTAAGTTGAATCAAGTGAGATGCCTAGAGCACAAAAGTTAAGGAGACTCTCCCTCTTTGGCGGCTCAGGTCAAGCCCAGAGAGTTTGGTCTGAAGATCATGCGGTTTCCGGAAGTCTCCGTGGCCAGCTCACTCTCGTGGCCTCTGGTAAGTCCTCCCGCCTCTCTGAGCCTCAGTGTTCACCTCTGCCGATGGAATCATGAAAATGCAGACTCCAGGAGCTTTAGGAGGGTCAGCAGAGGTCAACCATCTGGAAGGACAGGCAGATGGGGATGCCCTGCCCTGGCTCCTCAGCCACCTCATGTGAGAACCTGACATGTCCTGCTCCAAAGGCCTGTGCCATCCTTGACAAGCAGGACAGTGGGGGCCACCCTGGAGGCCAGGTGCCCAGGCCTTTGAGGCCAGTGTGACAGAGACCTGGGCAGGACGTCCGGGGATGGGAGGGCTTCAGTCTCTTCCTGCCTTCCAGAAGCCTGGCCTATTGTTAGGAACTTCAAAAGGAAGCTGGCTGGGGCACCAGACTCCCGAGAGAATCCCAGCTCCACCATTCATGGGTGTGTGGCCTTGTCCCCTCTCAGAGCTCAGTTTCCTCATCTGTTTAATGGACTTAGTAAGGGTTATAGGGATTAGATGAGATACTCCCTGTAAAACGTGCACAGTTCCCTCCCTCAGCCCTGCCTCAGAGCCTTTGCCTTTGCTGTTCCTGCTGCCTGGGACACTCTTCTTCCTGACACCCCCAGAGCTCGCCCTCACTTCCTTCACGTCTTTGCTCAAATGTCACCTTCTCAGAGACACCTTCCCACATCATCCTTTTAAAACTAACAGTGCCCCAGCACCCTTTACTCCTTAACTCTGAATTTTTCTCCATAGCATTTATCAACTCCTGACAGTTGCTTATTTCTTTCTTTATTGTCACCACCACTAAAATATGTGTCAAGAGGCAGAAGCTTTGCCTGTTTCCCTCCCGCCTGAATCCCCAGACACTAGAAAAGGAGCCAACACACAGGAGGCCCTTGATAAATATTTGTTGAATAAAGAATGGAGAAAATGAGCAAATATTTATTGAGCTCCTATTATATACTGATTAATTAGGTAGACTTCATCCCTACCCTCTAGAAGTTTGTATTCCAGTGGGAGAAAAGGATAAGTAAATGTAACCCTGCCACAGAGCAAAGGTACATAGTGCTGTTCAAGCTTTCAGCAAGATGCTGACCTAGTCTGGGAGATGGGGATGGCTCCTGGCTCCCCTGCAGAAGTGAGGACTGAGCCTAGATTGAAAGGATGAATAGGAGGCAACTAGGTAAAGACAGCAGGAAGAGAGGCCCAGCAGAGGGACTGGCATAGGCAAGGGCCCTGGGGTAGAAGAGAGTATGGTGAGTGTGAGGCTTGACGGAGACCAGGGTGGTTGCCCTGAAGAGCTCAATAAGGAACGTTGGAGATGAGGCTGGACTATCAGTGAGCCAGGTCACTGAGAATCCTTGTAAGCCAAGCAGTTGGTTCTTTATCCCCAGAGCAGTGGGGAGTCATTGATCAGTGTGAGTAAAGAGTTAACAAACTTTTCCTCTTCTGCATGAGAATTTGACCTTTGGTTAACCGTCTAGCTCTGTTTCCTTGGAAACAGATAAACATATATCACTCTGTTACTAGGCAACATTGCTATGATAAAAATGACCCCAAGGAGGAGCCTAGAATGATCCATGTGGTAATGGATTAGAATTGGAGATATCAGTTTGAACTCATGTTTAGCGTAATATTGATACAGATGAGTACATATTTATGATACATGTGATAGATAACTATAAATGTATATATACACAAGTCAGTATACACTATATTTCCTTTCTCTGTCAGCTGAGAGGACCTAGCTGCATGACACTGCATAGCAACAAGCGCACCTGGTTCCCAGATCTTGGTTTCTAATACCACTCTCCAGTAAAAGGAACCAAGGAGAAATGGCTGATTCTAGGACTGGAGCAGGAAATGTACAAGACAAGCCTGGATCATCTGATAGTGCCAGAAAGTAAGGAAGGAACAAACCACACACCCCAACACACCCCACACACACACACGTGCGCGCGCGCACACACACACAATGATGGGGGTATGTCAAAGGACATAGGGGCTGACTAAAAGAGCTCCTAATAGCCAAAGTTAGAAAAATTTGATCAAAAAAATAAATATCGGATTGTAAGCTAAAATATGATAAATGAAAAAAATGGGGGGAAAAGATAAATCTCTGATGCAGAATTCCAAATATTCCATCCTCAAGGAAGAGCAACATAACACCTCAATTCTTTCTTTTTTTAGACTCCTGTGTAGAGATATTTTTATACAATTTTTAAATGTTACATTCCATTTACAGTTATTACAAAATATTGGCTATATTCCCCCGGGTTGTACAATACATTCTTTTTTTTTTTTTTTTTTTTTTTTTTTTTTTTTGGTAGCGGAGCACAGGCTCCGGACGCGCAGGCCCAGCGGCCATGGCCCACGGGCCCAGCCGCTCCGCGGCATGTGGGATCCTCCCAGACCGGGGCGCGAACCCGGCTCCCCTGCATCGGCAGGCGGACGCGCAACCACTGCGCCACCAGGGAAGCCCTACAATACATTCTTGTAGCCTATCTTACACACAATAATTTGTACCTCCCACCCCCCCACCTCTGTATTGTCCCTCCCCCCTCCCCACTGGTAACCACTAGTTTATTCTCTATTATTTGTGCATAACTCCCCAATTCTTAAGTGTGGGCTGAGCATAGTGCCTTTCAGAGAGTACAGTATGGAAGTGGGGGTGGAGATAATTTTATAGTGGAGAAACTGACAAACCCGATGACCTCAGCCAGGGGAGCAAAGTCAACATCAACAGCCAAATTATGTTAATAGTATGTATCCTTGATATGATGTGATGGGAATGGCACTTTACCTCTGTGATCTCTCTCACAAAACCCATAATCCCAGTCGAGCCATGAGATAAACATCACACAAATCCCAACTGAGGGACATTTTACAAAATACCTGACCTCAGAACTTTCAAAACAAGGAAAGTCTGAGAAACTGTCACAGCCAAGAGGAGCCTTAAAGATGCATGATGGCTAAATGTACCGTGGCGTTCTGGATGAGATCCTGGAATAGGAAAAAAGGACATTAGGTAAATACTAAGGAAATCTGAATAAAGTGTGGACTTGAGCTAATAATAATGGATCGATATTCATCCATTAGTCATAACAAATTTCTCATACGAATATAAGGTGTTAATAATAGAAGAAATTGGGTATGGGTATATGGGAACTCTTTGTGCTATCTTCCCAATTTTTCTGTAAATCTAAAACTGTTCTAAACACTAAAGGTTTTTTTTTTTTTTTCTTAAAGACTCCTGATTGGTAAATTGCGTCTGGGATGAGAGGAACTATAAATACCTGGTGGGAAATCATATTTTGGGCTTCATAAGCATGGTGACTCATGTAATTGGGCAGGTACAAAGGTATCGGCTCCCAGGGGACATGAAGCTTTTAAGCTAGGAAGACTCCTGCACCCACCGGATGGGGATTCATTTCCTTGAACCTGTGCTGTACTGCTCTGGTACACATTCAGCAAGGACTCCCCCGCTGAGAGGGAGAGGTGAGTGCTGATGCTAGCATTGAGTGGCACTCTAGCAAGCTGACGTTCCTGTCTAATATCCATCAGAGTATGTCAATGCCAAGTATGGCTCATGGTCATCTGTTGAGTCTGAGTGTGTAGTTGAACCTAAGAAGACCCCTTGTGGACATTGCAGTGGGTGATAAGCCTGGGAATGGCATGATCAGATTTGCATTTTGAAAACATTCTCCCTCTGGCTGCTCCCAGGTGCCAGGGGACAAGAGAGAAAGCAGAGACCATCAGGAGGTTATTGTGGTCATGTTGGCAGGTGATAAGTCCTCAATCAATTCACTGCAGTTACGTATCTATGAGACGTGTGGGTCTGTGAGAGAATGTATTCTAATATTCTTGTAGAATATTAGAATTATCACTTAATCCAGAATTTTCCAAAGGGTAGTGGTACATGACGTGATTTCTTGGTGTTATATAGATAAATGTGTTTGCTTATCTATGGCTGCACCCCAAAATTTATCAACTTAAAAGAAAATTATTTATTTGCTCAGTTTTGCAGTTTGGGCTGGATTTGGTGGGGACAGCTCAATTCTTCTCTACATGGTGTCAGCTGGGGTGATACAAACAGCTGGGAACTGGCTGTGGGTTTTTCTATTATCTACCACACTCTCCAGGTGGCTAGCGTGGGCTTCCTTATACAATGCTGGTATGAGGGAATACCAATGAATACCAATGAGGGAACAGTCACAATGTCCCTTCTGCTGCATTCTATTGCTTTAGTGAAGGTCACAGGCCAGCCCAGAGTCAAGGGGAGGGGTCTACATAAGTGTATGAATACTAAGAGGCATGGATCACTGGAGGCAGTAACAGTCTCCCACCATCTATCCTGTATCTGTATACACACACACCCATATGTATATGTATTCATTTTAATGGCTAGGTATTTATTTTATTCTAATGTGTTTTAGAAAAATAGATAACTAGCTCATGACACTAAAGATATCATGGATAATATTGCTTAGAATGAGGACAGAAAAATATATGAGTCTATATGAAGTTGGAGCAACATATTCTGCTGGTTTCCCCCACTATCCACTCTCCTTTTCTTCCACTGGGATAGACTTGTTGACTGATAGCTAGCGCAGTGCACTCAGAATAAGGATTCCATTTCCCAGCCTCCCTTGCAGTTATGTATGACCAAGTAGGAGATAAGCCATTATTCATCATCAGAGGAGAAGGTGTGGGCAAAATGTATTAAGTGTCCTTAAAGGAAGGGGATATGCCCTCCTTCTCCCCTTTTGTCATTGCTGCTGCCAGGATGCAGACCTGATGGCTGTAGCTGGAGCAGTAGTCTTGGACCATTAGCTGGAAGCATGTTAGGATGGGGGAGCAACAGAATTGAAGGACTCTAGATCCCAGATGACCATGAAAACACCAACCTGGGATAGTTTCCCACACTTTTATCTGTTAGAGAAATAAACTCGTGTATAAGCTACTATTACCTGGAACTTTCTGTCACTCAGAAGAGCTATTCCTATCTAATATGATCGGTTTAAAGACAAATACAAGTAAATCAAAGTAGAGGTGGTAGGCAAAACCGAGAAGGAGGTATGTGAGTAGCTGAAGTTTGAAAAATACAGATCCAATCTGACCTCCTGTGTTCCAGGTGAGAAAACTCTGAATACAGCCTTCAGTGTGTCCAAAAGGGTGATATGAAAGAATAACCCAGGCAAACTTAAAGTTTCACTAGGGAAGAAAGGGGGAGAAAAGAAAAGTATTCCTGGAGGAGGGAATAACTCTTAACAGGCTCAGGGATGAAGTAATAGTAATGAATTACTTGTGTGTTTATTTTAATTGACAAACACTTATGTAGCCTTCTCCATATGCCAGGCAATATTCTAAGTGCTTTACAAACATTACCTCACTTAATTATCGTAACCACCTTATCATGCAGGTGCTATTATTATCTCCATTTTAAGATGAGGAAGTGGAGGCAAGAGTGGTTAATGACTTGCCCAAGGTCACACAGCCGGTTTACCACATTTCTGGGATTCAAATCTAGACCCCAACTAAGTGCTGATTGTCACTATGCTGAGTTCCATCATAATTTTCAAAGCATGTGCAAAATTCCTGAGCTGCTAATGTTATTCTCCCCACCACCCCCCCTTTTTTTTTTATGGCCCAGCCACAAGGCTTACAGGATCTTAGTTCCCCAACCAGGGATTGAACCGAGGCCACCGCAGTGAAAGCACTGAGTCTTAACCACTGGACCGCCAGGGAATTCCTAATCCCCTTTTTTACATTTAGGAAAATTGAATGCCAAAGAGAGGAGATTGCTCTGTAGCCACACTGAGGGGTAGTAGAAGTACAACCAGAGCCAAGGGCCTTGACTTCCAGATGCAGCTGGGAACCTCAGATAGACCTAAAGTCCCAGGGCTGATTGGCCACATGCCTACTCTCCCTACCCCATTCAGTTTTATCTCCCACTCATTCACCTGGGGAGGGAACTGGGACTCAAATCAACTGGGCAACTTGCATCAGAGTCACACCCAAGGCTAGTTGCGGCCAAGAAACTCTTTTCCCACAGTTCCACTCTGCTTCCAGGGTCTCCACCACCTCGTCAGGGTCAGAGGCTGTGCTTCCCTGACATAAGGACATAGGGTTGTGTACTGGGTACCTGGGCTAGGTCAGGTGTGTATAGGATACACGTACACAGGGTGCCTGTGTACAGAGCAGAGGGCTAGAATACCTGTATATAGGACACTCAGGCACAGAAGAGGTGCACGGGACACACGTGTACAGGGCACACATGGATAGGATGCGTCATAGGTTGAGTTCCCCCAGAAGCAAACCCGAGACAAGAATCTGAGGGCAAGTGGTTTATCTGGGAGGTGGTTCCAGGAAGCACTGCAGAGGAGTGGGGAAGTTAGACACGGAACGGAAGGGAAGGCTTCCGATGTACCGGTGAGCAAGCACATGGCTGTTGCAGGCAACTGGGACTCAGTCCTGCTGGACTGAGTATTGTCCCACCTGAGAGCTGAGGGAAGGGAGGTATTTATCTACCAACTCCTTTGTGCCAGCACTTCCAGCCTGTCCTCTGCACAGGTCAAGCACGTTCCTTAAGCAGAGAGTCAGATGTGCTTTGCAGTAGGAAGCCCTGGGCACATATGGAGAAGGGGAATGTCAGGGGGATGTGGGTGGAGCTCTGGAAGCATTTGCTACAGGACACAGAGGTGCAGGACATGTTCAGGACCCATGAGTACACAGATAAAGGGCACAGGCAGAAGACAAATGATCAGATTACCAGCCTTGCTGTCTGGGGTGAAGGGAGGGCCTGCTGGGAGGGGGTAAATAGCACAGAAGAAGAGGCAGAGTTGGGACCCCCAAGTCAACTGGTCCTCCGTCCATGTGCTCCAGCTGACTGCTGTGACGGCGTGTGCTTGCGTGGTAAGAAAGGTGGGCTTAAGGGCTCTCACAATGTGGAAGCTTCTCTCTGCTAAACTTCCACCTTATTTGTATTTTACGAAGTGGGGATGAGGGCGAAGGTGCCCAGGATAAAAGAGGGACCGCCCTCAAGGGTGGGTAGGGCCCTAGATTAGGAGTTAGACACGGAGGCAGAGCTTAGTGACATCACTGAGCCCACTTGCCCCATCCAAGAGATGGAAATAACTCTGCCCATGTGTCTCAGGGCAGGTCACCTACTACTCTCGCATCCTGGGTTCCCTGTCTGCCCAGTGAACATCACGGAAGTCCTCTCCCTGCTATGGACTTCACAGAGCTGTTGTGAGGAGCAGATCAGGTCACAAACAAGAAGACACTTGGAAGAGAATAAAATATATAGGTGGGGGGATTATGGAAGGGCCTGAGTGGGGGAAATCAAGGAACCTGGCTTCTCCCTCTAGCTCTGCTGCTATATTTTTAGGATATTGGTTTGACTCCTGTAATAAAGAGGCCCAAAATGATAGTGCCTTTAATAAAACAGAATTCATTTCTCTTTCATGTAAAAGCATACACAGCAGTTAAGGCTGATACGGTGGCTTCACAAGTCATAGGAGACCTCAGTTCTTTTTATCTTGCTGCTCTGCCATCCTCCACCTGGTGGTCCAAGATGGCTGCTCCACCTCCAGCCCTTATGAGTATATACCAGTCAGCAGAAGGAGAAGCAGGGGGAGGGGCAGGAGCCCTCCTCCCTCCTTTTAAAGGCACAGCTCAGAAATTGCACACATCACGTCCATTCATATCCCACTGACCAGGATTTAATCATCTGACCGCACTTCCCTGCCGGGGAGTCTAGAGATAGTCTTTTGCCATGTGTGAATGGGAGAAGGGATACTGAGGAACAACCTGCAGGTTTTGCCACAGCTGCTGACTTGTTTGGGCAACTCACATCACCATCTGAGCCATGGTTTCTTCATTGGCAAATTTATTCATTCATATATTCATTCATTCATATATATATTCCAGGCTTGTGATATAAAGTACGATTTTTGAACCACTTGATTGCTAATGACTTCTCCTACTAGCTGGACCATAAGCCCTATGAGGTCAGGTGTGAGGTCTTTTTACTCACTGCCATACCTCTGGCATCCAGGGCAGAGTCTCGTCTGGCACATGGAAGCCATATTACCAGCTGCCCATGGATGATGCATGGATGGCCATTCTGGCTTTGATAATTGGTGAGGACATTTTTCCTCGCTGAGAAGTTTAAGTTCTTTCCTTTCCTAGGCCTTCTGGCTCTACCTCCCCTTCTCCCCATGTGCCAAGGCTTTCCAAGCCTATGAAATAAAATGTTCTCTGCGCCAGAATCGTGAGAGTGGGATTAAAAATAAATGAAAGTGTGTCAAAACAAGTTAACCACGAGTAATGCCTTCCCAGGATAATTTCCGTGTGGGCACTGGAGGCCAAGGACAGAGCATCAGACTCTAATAGCCAAGCCCTCCTATCAACACCACTCCTGTGTCAGGCAGAGAACCTGCCGGGCTGCCCAGGAAGGCAGCAGATGCCTAGCCTGAGCCCCCGCTTGACCCTCCACCCCTGCAAGACAACAGGCAAGACCCTTCCACACAGGTCAGGGAGAACACGTTCTAATTCCAACCCTGTTGCTTACGTGCTGGGGTGATCCTTGGAAAATCTATGCCCCTTTGAGCCTCACTTTCCTCACCTGTAAAAAAGGGTTAATAATAGGCTCTTAATCAACTATAAAATGCAGATAACAATGGTACCTACCTCACAGGCAGAAGTTCCCAAATGTTCTCAGTTCATGGCATCCTTATCATCTCTGTAATTTTTTCACAGTGCACCAGGCCCAAAGAAATGTCTAACAGTTGTTTGTTAAATTAGGTTCAAACAAATTAATAGTAGTTTGTACAGTATCCAACAGATATTATTGTATTTCCCTCAAATTTTAAAAATATTTTGCAGTGCCCCTGTGAGTTTTCTGAAGTGCCTCTGGGTGCCTTGGCACTCAGTTTGGGAACTGCAGTCACAAGGTTTTGCGGATGAAATAAGGTTGTGTTGTCAAGGGCTTAGCACGATGCCTGGTCTGGAGTCAGAGAGCAGTAAATGTTAATTGTCCTAAATCATCCTCCAGTCTCTCTAGTCCTTTCTGTGTCTCCTGCCGCTGCCACCCAGCAACTCTTCCTGACTCCAGCTCCTGCCATCTCATGGTTTCTGCTTGCCGCCTTCCCTCTGGACCCGTCGGGGCCTGTGGCCCTGCTTCTGAACTAACTTCCTTCTCGTATAGAATCGCCAGCTCCCCTTCTTCATTCCTCCCTAACTCCACATGTGGCACAATCTCTTCATAGGTGGAGTATACATTCTGGCCTCTTAATTTGGGGCTTGGCTGTGTGACTCACTTTGCTTACATGGCAAAAGTGACAGCTTGATTGTTCTGAGCCTAAGTCTCAAGAGGCCTCACATGGTTCCACTTGCTCTCTATCCTCTAACATTGCCAAGAGAAGAACTTGCCCCAGTAGCCCAGTGATTCTAGGAGGAGGACAAGAGACCCATGATGAAGGCTCAGATCTGCAGACCTGAAGACTGATGCAGACCACCTTAGCCAAACCACAAACTCAAGAGTAAATATAAACAGTTGTTGTTTGAAGGTATGGGGTTTTGGAGAGTTTCATTACACAATAGTCTTGTGACAATACAACCCCTCTAACTGCGGCAAATTCAAATTCTCTGAGAGAAGGTCTGATTGGATCATTTGGTCACCACCCAGAACACAGCTGCTTTCACACCATCACCCACGAGCCGAGGGTCTCCCTCCCGTCCAGTCTGCAGGTGGCTGCCTTGGGCTGGGACACCCATTTCGGATCCAAGCAGTTGTCCCATAATTACATGGTCAAGTGACACAAAGCCTGGTGACCTGCCTGGAAGCAATCATTTCTGGCCCCTGTGTTCAGAAGGGGTGTGAGTGTGGCAAGCAGGAGATTCTTGGATTCTCTTTGGTTCTAAAGAGTGATAGCTGGGCTTCCCTGGTGGCGCAGTGGTTGAGAGTCCGCCTGCCGATGCAGGGGACACGGGTTCGTGCCCCGGTCCGGGAAGATCCCACATGCCGCGGAGCGGCTGGGCCCGTGAGCCATGGTCGCTGAGCCTGCGCATCCGAAGCCTGTGCTCCGCAACGGGAGAGGCCACAGTGGTGAGAGGCCCGCGTACCGCAAAAAAAAAAAAAAAAAAAAAAGAGTGATAGCTAAACTAGGAGAAATTGCACATAAAATTTTCTCTGCATGTGGCAGTCAGAATGCAACTTAAGCTGTAAACTCCAGGGTATAAGAAATGTGATGTTTCTTACAACTCATTTTTGTAACTATTTTGAGCCTCATTATGCTTAAGATGGAAAGGATGAGGCTCAAGCTCACATAGAAAATTTGGTACAGCCGGGTTAGAACCCTCGTGTCCTGGCGTCCTGTACAGTGTCCTGGCCCCCTTCCCTGTGCAGTCAGTCTCACACTTGGAAGGATGCTGCAGGTCCCATCTCTGAGCCAGTGGAGCCCCTTCTCCAGCCTCCCTGATCGTCTGGGCTGTGCTTCCCCACTCCACTGGCTGAGTGCCCACTGCTTGGAAGAATTCTAAGCAACACTTTCCTCCTACTGAGTCCTACTCTGCCTCCCTATGTCCTGTATCACCTGCCCTAACTCTGTTCTGGCACTACACTTAAATGTACACTCTTTTTTCTTTAATTTATAAACATTTACTATAATTTTTACTTCTATAAATTCTATTTAGTTATTTTTCATATCTGCCTTTTTAAATAGTGTCTTTTTTTCTTCTGTTTTTGACTTCTTTTGTGTGACTTTAATTCTTTTCAAAACACTTTAAAAAAAAAATCTCATCTGAAGTTCTTAGGGGAAGTGGGGTCTAATCCTGCTGTTGCTGGTGTCTGCTGACTCTCACTTATGGTGGATGGTTTCCTTGTGTGGTTTGTAATTGGGGGCTAAGAGTTCACCTTCAGTGGAGCTTTATCTGTGGACAGCTTGTGTAGCCCAGTTGAGGGCAAGTCCCTCCAAAACAGGTTAAGTTTGCTTTGCTGGTCACCTCAGCTCCTTGCCTGGAATCACTATGTTAATTCTTAGTTTGGGGTTCCTAGTTCAAGTGGATAGAATACATTTTTTTTAAAGCCTGCATGAGAATAGATCCTATTTATTGGCATCATAATATTAACTTGATTATAGTTTGTTTCCATCCACTAGGATGTCAGCTCCAGCCTTTGTCTCTCTGATTTTGGGCTCTACTCCTCTGTCTGCCTACAGCAGAATTTTAAGCACAGTAGGCACTCAGAAAGTATTTGTTGAAAGAGAGGATTAAAGGATGCCCACTTCACAGTGTGTTGTGAAGAATAAATGGGGTGTCAGTTAGAGCTGTGTTTGCCCAGTTAAAAATTGGGTTTCTTGTCTCATATAACAGGCAGATGATGTTGGTGATTCTGTGACTGAGAGATTTCAATGACTGCAATTTTCTTGGCCTTTGTCTTAGGGTTGCAAGATGGTTACTGTAGCTCCAGGCATCACATCCACATTCAAGGCAGAAGGAAGTAGAAGAAAGTAAGAGTAAAGGGGGAGCATCACTGACATTTTTCCTTATCATGTAGGTAACATTTTCCTAGAAGTCTAACAGCAAATTTCTGCTTTGATCTCATTTGCTAGAAATGGGGCACATGGGCATCCAGAAGAAAGGGGACTTGGAAAGTGAGCATTTCCCTTATCTATAGACTCTATAGATAGGTGAGGGAGGGAGGGAGAGGACTGGGGACACAGATGTGCCATCTGCCCCAAATGAGGCTTTATATATATATATATATATATATATAAATAAAACAAAGCATTTAGAGCAAAACAAGCCCTCAGAAAGGGGACACCTATTTTCATAATAATTATTAATTTTATCATTTAAAGCTTTATAGTCTCTGTGATCCTGTTGGCATCAGATTTGGATTCTGGAGCCCACAGGCACTGAGGCACCCATACCCCAGTGATCTCCCTCCCCCCGCCCTTTGTTCTATTCAGAGCACTGAAGCCCTTTAAAAAAAAAACACACACTACATTTTCCAATGTCAGCCACTTCCTGCTCTCATTAACTCCATCCTCAGTGACTTAGCCAGTCCGTGCTCCTGGCCTGAAGCAGAGAGCAGACTGTCCAAGTCAAAGGTCCCTCAGGCCCATCACCAGGTCAGCATCAAGGTCTCTCTCAAGGACGCTGAGATGAAAACAGCAGAAGAGCCAACCTCAAGTCTTGGGCAGACCCTGGAGTGGCTGAGAAAGGAGCTGGTAAGTCTTTACATTTCTTTTTACCTGGTGCTTTCACACCATATATTCCAAGGTTCCCTGGTTCCCCACTCCCAGGTGCCCCCTAGGCTGGGGCAGAGCTTCAGGCTGGGGTGTAGGCCCTGCAGGCACCCCTCTGGGACCAGCCACACAGTGCACAATCACCACCTCAGGTGCTGGGATAAGTAGGTCGTGGCCTACATAGGAGGCTCTGGGTGCGGTACTTGCCTGACTGGTTTTAGAATTACACTGAGTCCTGGTATGTGCCCAGCTCTGCAGATGTGTGGCCTCTAGCAAGTGGCTTTACCTCTTTGAACTTCAGTCTCCTTATTGTAAAATGGGGATAACAATAGTACCAGCACCACAAGGGTTATTGTAAGAATTTGGTGAGGAGGTGGTGTAATTCACTTAGTGCCTGCGTGGCACATCTATGTTGGCTGTTACAATCCTGACCCAGCTGGATATGGAGTACATCAGCTGTCTTAGCCTGGGTCTTCTAGAAAGCAGAGGCTTGCAAGGATTGGGGTATTAACCGTTTATTTGGAGGTACAAGCCCAGAGCGGTGAGAGTGAGGGAAATAGGGAGTGGAGGCAAAGGCCAAAATGCTATTTGAGGAGATGCCTTGTGTTATCAAGCTGGCTGCCACTTAGAAAGGAGCCCTAAGGAGGCCCAGAGGCCCTCTCAGCAGCCGGTTTACCTGGCTGCAGGATTCTCTGCAGGGGTTGAAGGAGGATCTGCACCCTGGGGGAGAGAAGAACAGGAAGTTTATCTGCCCGGCTCACCCCTGTCTCCCATCTCCTTTCTGTAAGGCTCCAGCCCGTGGGGCACTAACTCACCTGAACTTACGAGCTGTGCCACTTGGCCCCTCAGTGGCTGCTCAGGAAGCCAGGCCCTATCCCTCTCCTTGTGATGTTTTCTCCAAGTCCAAAAACATAGGGGAGCCCCAAAGTTTGTGGGGACACCAGCCCAGAGAGAGAAGGAGGTGGTTTGGGGAACCACGGAAGGCACCCAAAGTTTGTATTCCAATACGCCAGCTTCTTCTGGGGATGGACAGAGAGGATTGTCCAAAAATGACCTGTCTGGGTTGCCAGGCAACAGACTAGCTGGGAACCAACCCCCTGTCCTCACCTCAGTGGGAGGAGCTGACCCAGTAGGGCTTCTCAGGGGCCCAGGGGACTCCAGCAGCAGGAACTGCAGCCTTTGACAGTCCGCAGGGATCTAGAGGCTGGGTGGCAGTCCCTCCCCGTGCTCCCCCTAAACACTAGGCACTACACTGAGACTGCTTAGTACCTGAACCCAAAGTGCCAATTTCCACTTGATAAAGTACCTCTCTTCTCTCCTACCCATGAGGAGGGAGAACAGGTAGGGGTCGGGGGAAGCCTTCCCGGGGCACAGCCTCCCGGGGCCAAAGGTCCTCTGCCTCCACATGATGCCAGGAGATGAACCTTGAGTCTCCACTTGCTGGTCCCTGACTTGCAAATTTCTCAGTCAAGTGCTTTTTTAACCTCCATCACAGGGAATTGACATGACATCACAAGGGCTCCCCTCTGGAGCCCAGCCAAGAAGCCCCGCTTGACCATCAGTGAAGTATGTCAGTCACTTTATGCAGGAGAGGGAACAAGTCAGTAACACCAGCAACTACCACTGAAGAGCACTGATGAAAGTCTCGTGCTCTCCCTCCTTTCCTGGGATTATATAAGCCCCCAAAGTCCTGGTGGAATCTAAAACAGGGGAGAGAGCCTTGAAAGGCAAGTAATTTGCTTTCTAGTTTGCAAATGAAGAAACTGAGGCTTCGGCGGACATGGCTTCTATGAGGCTGTGGGCTTGTCTCCGATGAGACAGTGATAGGAGCAGGCTTTCTGGGGGAACATCCAGCACTCTGGCCACCCCCTCACAGACTCCTTCTTTCTCCTAGGCTGAGATGCAGGTCCAAGACCAGAGACTTCTGCTCACGCTGAAGCATCTTCACAGTGTCCTGGAGGAGCTGCGTGCAGAGAGTGCCCACTGGGAGGATGCCAGATCCAGTGGCGGGACCTCCCCCATCAGACCTCGAGCAGGCTCTGAAGGCAGGGGCCACCAGCCCTTTTCATCCAGGGGCCTGGCCCAGCTCCTCCAAGGGGTAGACAGCAGACGAAGCTCCCTCCCTTAACAGGCCAGAGATGACCCTGACTTTAAACCCTTCCCCCACTAGTCTACACTTTGATTGTGATGAGAGAGAGCGCTGGAATGGGAGTCAGGAAGGCCGGTCTCTGGGTTCACCCCCGCCCTCATTCACTGTGTGTCCCTGGACCTGTCACTCAGCTTCTCTGCGTCACTCTTTCTTCTCCTGTCACTTCTCAGAGTTTTTGCACAAATAAAGTATCAGATGTGAACACATTTGGAAAACGCAAACATGTTACATGGCTTCTGGCAAGCACCATGGTGGTAATCCTATTCTTAGGAATTTCCCACAAGGTGATTGTTAAAACAAAGAAAGAGCTCAATGTGCCAGGATGTTTATCTAGTGTTGCCATGGCAAAAATACAGAACCCCGTGCAGTGACTTGATGGTCGTTTTCTGTCTTCCCGGCAGGCCTTCTTATTCCCCTTTATCTGAAAGCAACAGGCCCTACAACCACCCTGGCCATAGGGATGGGCATGTAACCAGGCCTGGCCAATTACAATTCATGGTCATCCTAACAACGTGATTGGCCCAATGAGTGGGCATGTGGCTCAACAGAGCCAATCACAGCCCTTCTCTGGGATTGCCCTCTTGATTCTTGTTCTACTGCGGTCGCAAACCTGGGGCTGTCAGTGGCCATGATTGCTGTCAGGTGAGGGAGACCTGCTGGCAGTAGGAAAGAAAGAGGCTAATCTTCAAAGAGAAGCAGAGAGAGGACCACGCAAGAGATGGGCAGAGAGGAAGGGTGCTGGCTCTTTTTTAGTCCCTGGTTTCAGACCCTAATTCTGTGAGCTACTCCTGCTGTCTTTCCAGAGCAGAAGCCAGTAAATTCTACCACCACCACCCACAAAGGCACACACCAGTTTGTTTTTGCTTAAGCTGATTTGAATAAGGTTTCCCTTATTTGCAACCAAAACAGTCCGGATGGTCAAAGAAGTAAAGAAGAGAAATCATGAAAAAAATGGCATTTCTGACAACGGAGTTTGGCAGGCAGGCCACAAGGTGTATGATGTGGCAGAACCCTCAATTGTATGGGGTGCAGGAGTCATAACTTTGAAAAATTATATCTGCCTATAAGAAAGATATAAATGGAACAGGTGAAAATAAAGTCCTGGCGTTAACATGGTCCGATTATCGTCCGGCCTTTTTAGTTCTGAAAATCTTCTTGCATGTTGCTAGCATATTGCTTTTAATGGCCTTGAAAAAGTAAATCCATTGCATACAGAGGCAGAGGGTGGGGGGGTTGCATTATATGTATGATGGTTATGGTCAGACTAATCTGGGGTTTCTATATAATATTTGATAATATAAAAAAATAGTTCTCCATCAATGGCTGAATGGATGAACAAAATGTGATATATACATAAAATGGAATATCATTCAGCCTTAAAAAGGAAGATAACCCTGGCACATACCACAAGATGGATGGACTTTGAAGACATTGTGCTAAGTGAAATAAGCCAGTCACAAAAGGACAAATATGATATGATCCTACTCATACGAGATACTTAGAGGAGTCAAATTCATGGAGACAGAAAGTAGTTCTGGTTGTCAGGAGTTTGGAGGCAGGGAGTAGGGGGTTGGGGGGGTCATTTAATGGGTGCAGAGTTTCAGTGTTGCAAGATGGCAAAAGTTCTGTGGATGGATGGTGGTGATGGTAGTATAACAACGTGAATATACTTGATGCACTATACACTTTAAAATGGTAATATTTATCATATGTTATATTTACCACAATTAAAAATAAATACTTTAAATTTTAAAATTACCTGCTCTGTGATGCTGGGGCTGGAGCCCCACAAACCCCATTTCTGCATTACTAGCTGCTCTGGGTTAGACTTTGCCAATAAGCAGGGAGGGGCTAGAGGGATACCACAGGGCTGGAGGAGAGAGAAAAGACTTGCTTCTTCATCTTTGTTCTTTGTAGCTTCCTGTGGCCATCCTGCTCTCATGAGCATCACCCAGCAATGCTCCTTCACCTCAAAGCAGCAATTCCTCCCTGTGGCACCAGCCAGAATCCCCTTCTCAAGGCTGTAGGTGCCAGACCTGTGGGGCCTTCTCCCAACCTCAGAGACACCAGCTCCAGATGCCCAGCATCTCCTCCCCCGAAGACTCAGTTCCTGTCCTCCCTGGCTCCTCTCTGCTCTCTGAGACTCAAGCCCAGCTGAGCAGAGCTCCCTTCTCAGATACCTGAAGTGGAGCTCTGCAAGGCTGAAAGCTTTAATAATTTCAGTCTCCTCTCTTTGTTCCCTCAGCCCTGGAAGTGGGTTTTCCATGCCCAATGCCAACAACCAGCACCCTCTGCCTCGTCCAGCTTCCCACAGCTGGGCCCCCAGGCCAAAAACATCTGCCAATCCCCCCTCTAGCAATCTGCGAAGATAAACCTGACCCTCTGCTTGGGTATGTGCTGTTCTCCAGACCCCACCTCTGGAACCAATGTTCAGTTCCTGATCCCAGGTCAGAACAAACTCAGTCTGAGCCCAGATGCTGGGGGACAAGGGGGTTGGAGTGGCAATGACATCCTCAGTGTGGGTTCCTAGAGGGCTGGGTTATAGATCATGTTCATCCAAGAGAGCAAGTGAGTGTACCAGAGGGAGCCTGTGCATCATGGTCACGAAGAAAAATCTGGGGTTTTCTCTGAGGAGGCAGCAAAAACAGGACTGTACACCCAAGCCTCCCATCCAAGGGTGAGGAGAGAAGGGGACACAGGTGGGGAAAGGACTGATGGGGGACAGAAGCTAAAAAATTAGGAGCAGAAGAAGAATAGTTCAAGATGTGATACCTGTTGTCAGGGCCGGCAGTTCAGGACTCACCCTGTGACTAACTAGAAAGGATCAGAGGCTCACTTTGACCTGGGGCCAGCGTCCAGCCCTGGGCCAGGCTTGATGTCTTACAGAGCCCAAGTGTTCTGGCTGGTGTGTAACAAAATGCTCCCAAACTTAAAACAACAACAGTCACTTTATTATTGCAACAACCATTCATCATTGCAGTAAATCACACTTCCCACGGTTCTGGGGATTGATTGGGTTCAGCTGGGTGGTTCTTGCTTTTGGTCTCTCAAGTGGCTGCAGTCAGATGGTGTCCAGCTTGATTCATCTCAAAGGCTTATTCACATGTCTGGCAGTGGACGCTGGCTGTTACCTGGGACCTTAGCTGATGCTGTCAGCTGAAACACCTACCCATGACTCCTCCCTGTGGCCTGTGCTACCTCATAGCATAGTGGCTGGTGCCAAGAACAAGCATCTGAAGAGAGCCAAGAGGAAGCTGTATAGCCTTTATGACTCAGTCTTGGAGGTCACACAGTGTCACATCCATTGCATCTTATGCAGCAGAAGCCAGGCAACCAAGGCCAGCTCGCATTCAAGGGGAAGAGAATTAGACCACCTCTTGATGGGAGGAGCATCAAAGAACTTGCAGACATGTTTTAACACCACCACACCATGTAAAACTGGATAGGTTTCCAGTGTGGCACATCAGCTGCAAGGAATAGGCACCTGACCCTTTGTAACCTCAGGCAGAGTGATAAGACAGAATCTCGTCAAAATCCATGAGCAGGAACTCCAGGAGGTGAAGGGTAGGTCTGGATCAACAAGCGTTCACTCCATTACTCCAGCATTATTGTGTTTCAGTGCGTTACTGAGAGGCGGGCTCAGCTCTACTGCTGTGACAAACGAACTTTGAGATCTCAAGGCCTCAACACGACCAAGGTCCATTCCTGGCTCACACTACATGTCCTATGGCCCTATTATGGGGGGCGGAGGGGGCTCCTGCTCGGGGACACAGCCACCATCTGCGCTGTCACCAGATGCTACAGCAGGGAAGATACATAAGGAGAGTCACACACTGTCTCTTCCACACTTTAGCCAGGCAGTGAAATGTGTCCCATCTGCCCATAGCCCATGGGCTAGAATTAGTCACGTGGTCTGTCCCAGCGTGGGGGCCGGGAAATGTGAGGAGT
Source organism: Physeter macrocephalus (assembly GCF_002837175.3). Taxonomy (NCBI): domain Eukaryota; kingdom Metazoa; phylum Chordata; class Mammalia; order Artiodactyla; family Physeteridae; genus Physeter; species Physeter macrocephalus. The sequence goes on from NC_041227.1 coordinate 26,119,786, forward strand.
GGACGGAGAGACTGGCGAGCACCCCCATGTCAGACACATCCTCCATTCTCTCAACAGACCAGCTTCCTCAGCGTGTCAGAGTGGGTACTCATCAGTCTCTACCACTGTGTGCACTAGGAGTGCGGACACCCAGACCCACCCAGGCCTGCTGAACCAGAGCCTCTGAGTTGGGGTCGGGGGATTGAGTTTCCACAGCCCCCACTCCCCCAAGGGAAGGCTGAGAACTGGGGCCGGGGGCTGATCTGCCATCTGTCCTAGCTCCTAGCTTCAGTTTCCTTTAACTATGTCTGGGCTTTACTTTATCTTCTTTCTGCATATTTTTGTTGTCCACTCCCACTGCTAAAGACTGCACTCTCCTGCTATTTCTCTCTGTCAAAGTCTAGAGAGAGGTCTACAAACAACAAATGCTAGAGAGGGTGTGGAGGAAAGGGAACCCTCTTGCACTGTTGGTGGGAATGTAAACTGATACAGCCACTATGGAGAACAGTATGGAGGTTCCTTAAAAAACTAAAAATAGAATTACCATATGATCCAGCAATCCCACTACTGGGCATATACCGAGAGAAAACCATAATTCAAAGACACACATGCACCCCAATATTCATTGCAGCACTATTTACCATAGCCAGGTCATGGAAGCAACCTAAATGTCCATTGACAGATGAATGGATAAGGAAGATGTGGTATGTATATACAATGGAATATTACTCAGCCATAAAAAGGAATGAAAGTGGATCATTTGTAGAGACGTGGATGAATCTACAGACTCATACAAAGTAAGTTAGAAAGAGAAAAACAAATATCGTATATTAACACATATATGTGGAACCTAGAAAAATGGTACAGATGAACCGGTTTGCAGGGCAGAAATAGAGACACAGATGTAGAGAACAAATGTATGGACACCAAGGGGGGTAAGTGGCGGGGTGGTGGTGGTGGTGGTGTGATGAATTGGGTGATTGGGATTGACATGTATACACTGATGTGTATAAAACTGGTGACTAATAAGAACCTACTGTATAAAAAAATAAATAAAACAAAATCCAAAAAAACAAAGTCTAGAGAGAGGGAATCTGATGGATCAGCTCAGCCTCTGACACCTGAACACATCATAGGTGGTTGGTATAATGTAGGTTTGTTTTCTCCTCTTCCTCCTCTTCTTCTACCTCTTCTCCTTCATCATCATCGTCAATACACAGGTAATACAATGCAATGATTAAGAGTGAGGGCCTTGACACCAGGCTGCCTGGGTTTGAGTCCCAGGTCTGCTACTTATTAGCTCTGTGACATTAAGCAAATAACATAACTTTTCTTGCCTCTGTTTGCTCCTCCATAAAGCGGGGATACAACAGAAATTACCTCAGACAGCTGTTGAGCAAATGCAGTGAGTCAACATTGTCCTGGCACATCAATCTTAGCTATTATAATTAATAATAACAGCTACCATTTTAAAGCTCAGGATAGTGTAGTGGCTGTAAGTACAGCCTGGAGCCTCACTGCCAGTGTTCAAATCCCAGCTCTACCATTTACTCATTGTGTGGGCTTGGGCAAGTCATTAAACTCTCTGTGCCTCAGTTTCACCATCTATAGAATGGGAATAATAATATACCTACCTCCTGAGGACGATGTGAGGAACAATGAGTTAAATACATGCAAAATGTGATTGGAACCAAGATGGCAGAGTAGGAGGATGTGCTCTCGCTCCCTCTTAAGAGAGCACCAGGATCACAACTAGCTGCTGGACAATCATCGACAGGAAGACAGTGGAATTCACCAAAAAAGATACCCCACATCCAAAGACAAAGGAGAAGCCACAATGAGATGGTAGGAGGGGCGCAATCACAGCAAAACAAAATCCCATAACTGCTGGGTGGGTGACTCACAGACTGGAGAACACTTATACCACAGAAGCCCACCCACTGGAGTGAAGGTTCTGAGCCCCACGTCAGGCTTCCCAACCTGGGGGTCCGGCAACGGGAGGAGGAATTCCTAGAGAATCAGACTTTGAAGGCTACTGGGATTTGATTGCAGGACTTCGACAGAACTGGGGGAAACAATGACTCCACTCTTGGAGGGCACACACAAAGTGGTGTGCACATGGGGACCCAGGAGAAGGAGCAGTGACCCCAGGGGAGAATGAACCACACCTACCTGCTAGTGTTGGAGGGTCTCCTGCAGAGGTGGGGGGTGGCTGTGGCCCACTGTTGGGACAAGGACACTGGCAGCAGAACTTCTGGGAAGTACTCCTTGGCGTGAGCCCTCCCAGAGTCCTCCATTAGCTCGACCAAAGAGCCCAGGTAGGCTCCAGTGTACGGTTGCCTCAGGCCAAACAACCAACAGGGAGGGAACCCAGCCCCACCCATCAGCAGTCAAGCGGATTAAAGTTTTACTGAGCTCCGCACACCAGAGCAACAGTCAGCTCTACCCAACACCTGTCCCTCCCATCAGGAAACTTGCATAAGCCTCTTAGATAGCCTCATCCACCAGAGGGCAGACAGCAGAAGCAAGGAGAACTACAATCCTGCAGCCTGTGGAACAAAAACCACATTCACAGAAAGATAGACAAGATGAAAAGGCAGAGAGAGCTATGTACCAGATGAAGGAACAAAATAAAACAACAGAAAAACAACTAAATGAAGGGGATATAAGCAACCTTCCAAAAAAAGAATTCAGAATAGTGATAGTGAAGATGATCCAGGACCTTGAAAAAAGAATGGAGACAAAGATCAAGAAGATGCAAGAAATGTTTAACAAAGACCTAGAAGAATTAAAGAACAAACAGAGATGAACAATACAATAACTGAAATGAAAACTACACAAGAAGGAATCAATAGCAGAATAACTGAGGCAGAAGAACGGATAAGAGACCTGGAAGACAGAATGGTGGAATTCACTGCTGCAGAACAAAATAAAGAAAAAAGAATGTAAAGAAATGAAGACAGCCTAAGAGACCTCTGGGACAACATTAAACGCAACAACATTCGCATTATATCTCTCTTCTCCCAGAAGGAGAAGAGAGAGAGAAAGGACCAGAGAAAATATTTGAAGAGATTATAGTCAAAAACTTCCCTAACATGGGAAAGGAAATAGCCACCCAAGTCCAGGAAG
>NC_041227.1:26123849-26124891 GCF_002837175.3 Physeter macrocephalus
GATCAATCCAAGAAGAAGATATAACAATTATAAATATATATGCACCCAGCATAGGAGCACCTCAATACATAAGACAACTGCTAACAACTATAAAAGAGGAAATCGACAGTAACACAATAACAGTGGGGGATTTTAACACCTCACTTACACCAATGGACAGATCTTCCAAAATGAAAATAAATAAGGAAACAGAAGCTTTAAATGACACAATAGGCCAGATAGATTTAATTGATATTTATAGGACATTGCATCCAAAAATAGCAGATTACACTTCTCAAGTGCGCCCGGAACATTCTTCAGGGTAGATCACATCTTGGGTCACAAATCAAGCCTCAGTAAATTTTAAAAAATTGAAATCATATCAAGCATCTTTTCTGACCACAAGGCTATGAGATTAGAAATAAATTACAGGGAAAAAAATGTAAAAAACACAAACACATGGAGGCTAAACAATACGTTACTAAATAACCAAGACATCACTGAAGAAATCAAAGAGGAAATCAAAAAATACCTAGAGACAAATGGCAATGAAAATACAACAATCCATCTCATTCAGATTCGATGGAGAAATCAAAAGCTTTACAGACAAGCAAAAGCTAAGAGAATTCAGCACCACCAAACCAGCTCTACAACAAATGCTAAAAGAACTTCTTTAAGTGGGAAACACAAGAGAAGAAAAGGACCGATAAAAACAGACCCGAAACAATTAAGAAAATGGTCATAGGAACACACATATCGATAATTACCCTAAAATGAATGGATTAAATGCTCCAACCAAAAGACTTGCTGAATGGATACAAAAACAAGACCCATATATATGCTGTCTACAAGAGACCCACTTCAGACCTATGGACACATTCAGACTGAAAGTGAGGGGATGGAAAAAGATATTCCATGCAAACGGAAATCAATAGAAAGCTGGAGTAGCAATACTCATATCAGATAAAATAGACTTTAAAATAAAGAACGTTACAAGAGACAAGGAAGGACACTACATAATGATCAAGGGATCAATCCAAGAAGAAGATATAACAATTATAAA
>NC_041227.1:26124990-26125256 GCF_002837175.3 Physeter macrocephalus
ACATGGAGGCTAAACAATACGTTACTAAATAACCAAGACATCACTGAAGAAATCAAAGAGGAAATCAAAAAATACCTAGAGACAAATGGCAATGAAAATACAACAATCCAAAACCTATTGGAGGCTGCAAAAGCAGTTCTAATAGGGAACTTTATAGCTATACAAGCCTACCTCAAGAAACAAGAAAACTCTCAAATAAACAATCTAACCTTACACCTACCTAAAGGAACTAGAGAAAGAAGAACAAACAAAACCCAAAGTTAGCA
>NC_041227.1:26125745-26126829 GCF_002837175.3 Physeter macrocephalus
CCTCAGTAAATTTAAGAAAATTGAAGTCATATCAAGCATCTTTTCTGACCACAATGCTATGAGATTAGAAATGAATTACAGGGAAAAAAAAGTAAAAAACACAAACACATGGAGGCTAAACAATACATTAGTAAATAACCAAGAGATCACTGAAGATATCAAAGAGGAAATCAAAAAATACCTAGAGACAATGAAAACATGACGATCCAAAACCTATGGGATGCAGCAAAAGCAGTTCTAAGAGGGAAGTTTATAGCTATACAAGCCAACCTCAAGAAACAAGAAAAATCTCAAATAAACAATCTAACGTTACACCTGAAGGTACTAGAGAAAGAAGAACAAACAAAACCCAAAGTTAGCAGAAGGAAAGAAATCATAAAGATCAGAGCAGAAATAAATGAAATAGAAACAAAGAAAACAATAGCAAGATCAATAAAACTGAAAGCTGGTTCTTTGAGAAGATAAACAAAATTGATAAACCATTAGCCAGATTCATCAAGACAAAGAGGGAGAGGACTCAAATCAATAAAATTAGAAATGAAAAAGGAGAAGTTACAACAGACACCACAGAAATACAAAACATCCTAAGAGACTACTACAAGCAACTGTGTGCCAATAAAATGGACAACCTGGAAGAAATGGACAAATTCTTAGAAAGGTATAACCTCCCAAGACTGAACCAGGAAGAAATAGATATTATGAACAGACCAATCACAAGTAATGAAGTTGAAACTGTGATTAAAAATCTTCCAACAAACAAAAGTCCAGGACGAGATGGCTTCACAGGTGAATTCTATCAAACATTTGGAGAAGAGCTAACACCCATCCTTCTCAAACTCTTCCAAAATATTGTGGAGGAGGGAACACTCCTAAACTCATTCTATGAGACCACCCTGATAGAAAAACCAGACAAAGATACTACAAAAAAAGAAAATTACAGACCAATATCACTGATGAATATAGATGCAAAAATCCTCAACAAAATACTAGCACACAGAATCCAACAACACATTAAAAGGATCATACACCATGACCAAGTGGGATTTACCCAAGGGATGCAAGGATTCTTCAATATATGCAAATC
>NC_041227.1:26126907-26127949 GCF_002837175.3 Physeter macrocephalus
ATAAAAAGAATACAAATTGGAAAAGAAGAAGTAAAACTGTCACTGTTTGCAGATGCCATGATACTATACATAGAGAATCCTAAAGATGCCCCCAGAAAGCTACTAGAGCTAATCAATGAATTTGGTAAAGTTGCAGGTTACAAAATTAATGCACAGAAATCTCTTGCATTCCTATATAGTAATGATGAAAAATCTGAAAGAAATTAAGGAAATACTCCCATTTACCACTGCAACAAAAAAATAAAATACCTGGGAATAAACCTACCTAGGGAGACAAAATACCTGTATGCAGAAAACTATAAGACACTGATGAAAGAAATTAAAGATGATACAAACAGATGGAGAGATATACCATGTTCTTGGATTGGAACATATGTACCATGGAATATTACTCAGCCATAAAAAGGAACGAAATTGCGTCATTTGTTGAGACGTGGATGGATCTAGAGACTGTCATACAGAGTGAAGTAAGGCAGAAAGAGAAAAACAAATATCATATATTAAAGCATATATGTGGAACCTAGAAAAATGGTACAGATGAACTGGTTTGCAGAGCAGAAACCGAGACACAGATGTAGAGAACAAACGTATGGACACCAAGCAGGGAAAGCCGTGGGGGGTTGGGGGTGGTGGTGTGATGAATTGGGAGATTGGGATTGACATGTATAAGATTGATGACTAATAAGAACCTGCTGTATAAAAAAAAAATATGTATATATATTATTCAAGTCATCCAATGATGGAATGACCCAGTTGATTGTATGACTGATTTGACCAATAACAGAGTGATGTGAGTAAAAATATATATATTGCTTCCACCAAAAAAAAGAAACATACACTGTACATCTGCTCTAACCATTAAGGAAAAGTGTGCATTGTCCAGAAGTAAAGAATGTCTGTTTTTTTTTTTTTTTTTTTTTTTTTGTGGTATGCGGGCCTTCCTCTGTTGTGGCCTCTCCCGTTGCGGAGCACAGGCTCCGGACGCGCAGGCTCAGCGGCCATGGCTCACGGGCCCAGCCGCTCCGCGGCATGTGGGATCCTC
>NC_041227.1:26127959-26130614 GCF_002837175.3 Physeter macrocephalus
GGACGCGCAGGCTCAGCGGCCATGGCTCACGGGCCCAGCCGCTCCGCGGCATGTGGGATCCTCCCAGACCGGGTCGCGAACCCGGTTCCCCTGCATCGGCAGGCGGACGCGCAACCACTGCGCCACCAGGGAAGCCCAGAATGTCTGTTTTGAAGATAGAGATAAATACCTCCCTTCCTGGAACATCAATGGTAATACTCCTTTGATGATAAGACTCTCTTCGCAGGTGCCAAGGCCAGGCTGATTTGCTGTGTACGTGCTCATCTGTCTTCTTTGAAATTTTGAAGGAATGTATCCTGTAATGTTTGATGTTCTTTGCTCTGACAAGATACAAAGCTGTGCTAAAAACCATGCTTCTTTGGAACAGTGCCTCAGAGCTATCTGAGACACTGTCTCCTTGGCTATAGTCCTCAGTTTGACTCAAATAAAACTCTTTTCTAGTCCCATTAAAAAAAAATACATGCAAAATGTTTACAACAGTGCCTGCCATCTAATAAGGGCTGTGTGTGTGCCATGTAAGCTATTCATTTTTATTATCAATTATCTAACCTAACTACCAGCACCATATGAAACATTGTAAAGATACTGTTGCTGTGAACCCACTCAACAGCTCTGCAAGGGTGATATTACATCGCCATTTTACGGATGAAGGAATTGCGTTTTAGTGGAACTAAGTGGCCCAAAATAACACACTGAGTAAATTTCAGACCTAAGCAGAGCTCTGACCCACAGCATGATGGTGCTCTTCCAATCAGCAGCAGTGGAGGGAGGGGTGCCGTGGGAAAGAGGATGCAGAGATGCTGGGTTCACATGTCCCCCTACCAACCCCTCCACTCCTTCTGGCAGAGTCTGGGGCAAGACAATCTCTGTATGTGTGAAAGGAGCTCAAAGACATCTCTAGACAACACCCTCTGGAATCACCATGGTTGGTGAGCAGACCTAGAGTCTGGGTGTCCCTAGTAGTGTGCCCCCTTCCCTGCCTCCAGTGTATCTTGAACCCAGTTCATAGGTGGGATTTCTGCCCTGCCTCTGCCCCATGGTCGCAGTTCTGCTCCTGTTTTACTGGACCAAAATCAAGGTGTGGGCCAGGCCGCAATCCCTTTGGAATTTTACGGTACGCGGGCATCTCACTGTTGTGGCCTCTCCCGTTGCGGAGCACAGGCTCCGGACGCGCAGGCTCAGCAGCCATGGCTCACAGGCCTAGCCGCTCCGCGGCATGTGGGATCTTCCCGGACCGGGGCACGAACACGTGTCCCCTGCATCGGCAGGCGGACTCTCAACTACTGCGCCACCAGGGAAGCCCGATAATCTGTTCTTGACCTCGTCTAGCTTCTGGTGGCTGCTGGTATTCTTTGATTTGAAGCCACACCTGTACTTTCTGCTCTGTGTAAAATCTCCCTTTGTCTTCCTCTTACTGAGGATACATGCGATTGTATTTAGGGTCCACCTGATAATCCAGGATAATCTCCCCATCTCAAGATCCTTAATTTAATCACATCTGCAAAGGAGGACACCCCCCCCCCCTTTGCCACATAAAGTAACATTCACAAGCTCCAGGGATTAGGTTGTAGGGGTCATTTTTCCACCTACCACAGTAGGTGATCAACAAAAAGGAATTTCCTTCTCATTCCTGCTGGAAATTATTCTCTGGCAGTGTGCAGGGCTAAGAAGAATTTTGTACAGCTGGAGATTACCGTGGGCCCTGTCGGAAGAAGTAGGATGCATGTTTGTTGAACATGGGCCATGCATGGGCACCATAACGTAACGCCTGGTTGGGAAGTACCTGTTAATATTCCCATTTGACAGAAAGGAAACTGCGACCCAAAGAACAAGTGGTCAATGAAGGAAAAGCAGGGCAGCTGAAAGCAAATGAAGCTGGTGGTTCAAACTTTGGTTTCTGATAAACTTTTTTGACCTTATCAAGTTGCTGTCAAAGACTAGGGTAACTACTCGGTGGATGGCGCCACCTGGTGTCCATGCTGAGTAACTCTTCTGGGAACGGGCCTGCTCTGCGTTGTGGGACTGGCTTCTTCACTGACTGCTTTCCTACTGTGGGACAGGTTATTGGGAGTGCTGTGGACATTGAGGCTTTCTGGCCCTGGAGATCTAGGTTTGAAGTTCAGCTCTGCCACTGACTGAATGACCTGGGGCAAGTCACTTCTCATCTTCTGAACTTTAACTCTAAAATGAAAATGACATCTCTGAGAGTTATGGAGAGATCTTGGGAAAGTACTTTGTAAATGGAATAACTGGAGGCAATGAAAAGAAGCATTATCTGCAATAAAACAGGTCTGGATTCATTTAGAGAAATACTTATTGTGCACCTGCTTATGCAAGGCACTGTTCTGGATGTGGGAATGTAAGAACAAATAAAACAGACAAAATTCATGTTTCCCTGGAGTTAACATTCTAGCATTCTGGCTTCTGAGTCATTCATTCATTCATTCATTCATTTATCTACAAATAGTTTTTTGGTACCACTGTGTGCCAGGCAATTTCCTAAGCAACGGTCATAGAGGGGATCCAATATGGCTAGAGCACAGGGTTGGGCAGGGACAGGGACAGGTTTTATGAGGCCTGAAGCTTATAAAATGTATTATTTTTTTTTTAAAGAAGATGTTGGGGGTAGGAGTTTATTTATTTATTTATTTATTT
>NC_041227.1:26130634-26158728 GCF_002837175.3 Physeter macrocephalus
TTGTGGCAAGCGGGGGCCACTCTGCATCGCGGTGCACGGGCCTCTCACTATCGCGGCCTCTCTTGTTGCGGAGCACAGGCTCCAGACACGCAGGCTCAGTAGTTGTGGCTCACGAGCCCAGTTGCTCCGCGGCATGTGGGATCCTCCCAGACCAGGGCTCGAACCCGTGTCCTCTGCATTAGCAGGCAGATTCTCAAAACACTGCGCCACCAGGGAAGCCCGAGTATTCTTTTCTTAAAGAAAAGGAAGAAAGTCATAAATACAGAACTAGGTTAGAAAGGGAAATTGTTTCTAGAATGACAGAAGAAATAACAAATTATAAAATATTAAAAGCTGACAATCATAAAATCATAAAATCTGGAAACATAGCATAATATTTTATTAATTAGCTGCCATGATATGGTTCTATAATAATTTTTTCTCTACAGTTTTTCCTGTATATTCTTTGACCATATACTCATAAGACAATGATTTTGTTGTCTTTTTAAAAAAATGTGAAGATGATAATTTAGTGTTTACAAGATTGATTGACTTTTTTGGTGGATAGTTTAAACAATTTTCTTTAAGTTGTAAAGCTTAATGCCATGTTAATTCTTAGGATTATTGTCAAATTTGAGGAAACCTCTAAATTTCTTTCATACATAAGCTATGTCTTTTTATATAGTGACTAAGCTTAAATACTTTTTGGGTTGACAGCACATTAACTAGTTTTATTGTCAGCATCCCCATGTGGTGGCATAATATGAATTTTACATTATCTTCATCCATATCAGTATCTCATGTCAAATAAGTGAAATATTTGAATCTTTCCCCAAATGTATTTATATAATTCACTCCTTTTAATTACTTAGATTATCACAACAATCTACAAGTGTATTCATTACTTTGATTAGAAATGTATCTATTCCTCTTAATGAATTACCATTGCCCTTTGGTATCTGCGGGGCAATTATTCTCCCACAGATACCAAAATCCACGGATGCTCAAGTCCCTTATGTAAAATGACATAATATTTGCATATAACCTACTCACACCCTCCCCATACTTTGAATCATCTCTAGATTACTTATAATACCTAATACAGTGTAAATGCTATGTAAATAGTTGCCACTGTGTGGCAAATATAAGTTTCGCTTTCTGGAAATTTTTGGACTTTTTTTCAAATATTTTTGCTGAAGTTGGTTGAAACCACGGATGCAGAACCTGTGGATATGGAGGGCCTACTATACTACTTTTGTTACCATCTACAGGCCATTTCTTCTGTAAGACATTGCTAGGGTAGAAATGCTAAGTAAGGCATGACCCACACAATGAGATCATACAACACTCAAATTCCCTCATGGACATACTCGCTGTTTACAGTTCGCCATATCCCTACAAACATAGGACTTTGATATCTTCTAGTTTGTGCAATTCCTATTAGAAAGGAAGAAAAAACGTGCAGTGCATTTATAATTGTATAGGCTGCACTGCCAAATATACTTCTGCTTTTAACCAGGCTTTGCGGGGAACCAAATCTTCTGCATAAAGTTTAATACATCCGATGATCAGAAGAATTTTCTGTAGACTAGCTCTGGCACTGTATGTTCCAAATTTTGTTTTCCACCCATTTTGCACTGATGCTGGGCACTGATACAACATGTGGCCCTGCACCTTCCTGTCACAGTGCAGGGTGAGTCAGCACAGTGGACAATAGGGGTATTCCTGGAAGCCATTCCTACACTGAGACGGATGCAATGACACAACTAAAGATGAAAGGGGCTGTGAACCGTATAAATTGATCCTTCTTGTCCTAATCTGTTCAGGCTGCTATAACAGACTACCATAGACTGGGTGGCTAAACAACAAACATTTGTTTCTCACAGTTCTGGAGGCTGGGAAGTCCAAGATCAAGTTGCCAGCAGATTTGGTGTCCGGTGAGAACCTGCTTTCTAGTTCACAGACAGCTATCTTCTTGCTGAGTCTTCACAAGGCAGAAAGGTTGAAAGGTCTCCTTTATAAGGGCACTAATCCCATATTATTAACCCATCAGGCTGGAGCCTTCATGACCTAATTACCTCCCAAAGGCCCCATCTCCCAATACCATCACATTGGGGATTAGGATTTCAACATATGAATTTGGGGGGACACAGACATTCAATCCATAACACCTCTGAACCTAAATTAATGTACACCTAACTCAACTCTGCCTTAGCTTCATCCTTCAGGTACTCCATTGCCACAATACAGTATGATAAAGGGAGAGTTGAAAGACATCGATAAATATCGATGTTAAATATCTTACTTCTGAAATGTTTACAAAAACACACACCCAGGTGAACACACTGCTATGTTTCTCCCAGGGCCTTGGAGGGGCCCATGCAAGCAAGGGCCCCGAAACTGAAGATTCATTGTGGTCAGGATAAATCCACCCATAGGACATGAAGCTAGAATAATAAGTAAGGGGGAGACTACGCAGGACCCTGTAATTGTTAGGAGGGAGTTTGTTTTTATTCTAGGAGCAACAGGAGGACTCAGAGGGCTTTAAAGGGGGGAGACCCTTCTGGCTTCAGTGTGGACAATGGGTTCAAGGAAGGCAAGTGACATGAGGGAGACTGCTGAGAAAGCTGTTGGAGCTTTTCCAGGAGGGAAGTAGCTTAGACCAGGGTGGAGAGGGTAGAGGCAGTGAGAAGTGGATAAAGTCCTATTTGAAGGTGGAGTGATGGGCTTGCTTATGGAGTGATATTAAGGTAGAGGTGAGGTTGGCCTCAAGGGCATCTCCCAGATGTCTGCCTGAGTGGTCACTGTGACACCGTTCCCTGAGGTGGGAAAAGGGGAGCTAAACCCGAGAGCTGAATTTTGTCTCTAACATCCCCAACTATGTGACCTTGGACAGGTGGCTTCTCCCTCCAGGCCATTTCCTCATCTCAAAAGGAGGGAAATTACTAACTACCTTGTGAGGTTGTTTGAAGAATAAATAAGACAACCCATCAGCAAGGAGCCTGGGACCTTATCAATAACCTATATATTGGATGCCATTGTTATTCCAAGATTTATCAGTATTTACTATGAAGTTCAAGGGAGGAAACCAGCCTTTGATCCATATGCTTTTGTATGATTTTTCTTATGTTGTAGCAGTTGGCTTTAGCTATTGAAAGCTGTGATATTCCAAGCTGTGATATTCCCTAAAGTGCTGGTCAACGTGACTGACATTTTTAACAACAATAATGACAGCTAATATTTATTGAGCATTTATTATTGCTAGGCTCTTTACATGCTTCATCTCACTCATCTCTTACAATACCCTATGGCACAGGTACTTTTATTATCATCATTTCCATTTTACAGATGAGAAAAACTAAAGTTAAAGAGATTTAATAACTTCTCCAGGGACCTCCTCGCTCTAAGTGCAAAAGATGAGACATCATCCTGGTGATGTTCAGAGGCCAAGCAGAGGGGTCAGACATTACCACCCCTCACAATTGTTTTGTAGTGACTAGTGACCGGGTCGCTGAACAGGTAAGCTCCTCGAGCAAGCACCACGTGGAAAACTGCTCTCGGTGTCCCTCATCCCCGCCCCCATCCGGGTCCCTGTCCCCTGCCCCGCCCTTTGCCCCCCCTACCAATGCCGCCTGTCCTTAGCCCCGCCCACCCTGCCGCCCCCGCCCTAGGCCTGCCCTGTTCCCTGCCCACTGCCCCGCCTATAGCTCCGTGCTATCCCCATATGCCCCTCCCCTCGCCCCGCCCCAGTCCACTGCCCCGCCCCGCCCCGCCCGTCGCCCGGCAGCTCCCTCCCAGACGCCCAGCAGCTCAGGGAGCGGAGCGCCAGAGATCCAACGCGCGGTTCTGGCGACTCCTCCTCCAGCCCCTGTTCGGGCGCGCCTCGCTTCAGACCCTGCGCTGGAAGTAGGGCGACGGGCGGGACCTGGGGGCTGGAGGCGGGCTGGATCACGGGGGCCGCGGCCACCCTCATCCCCACACGTGCCCCGCCGGGCTCTTCACCGGCACGAGCCCTGAGGGACCCCGCCTGAGGGGAGGCAACGGGCGCTTGCGGTCATTCCTCAGCCTCGGTTTCCCTCTCTGAGTACCCGGGCTTCAACTCTGGGGAGTCGTGTGTGGAGGGAGCCCTAGGCGTCCGAGCCCTTGGCTCTCGCCGTCTTCTCCTCAAACCCCCGCCCCGCTCCAAGACCCCAGCACCATCCATTCCTCACCCCTCCCCCCTTCTCTCTCCCTGGAAGAAGCGCCCTCTGTGGCTCTCTCCCCCCGCGACGCCCCCTCCCCCCAGGGTCCGCTTTCTTCCCCTTCCTCCCGCCCTCTGCTCCCCTTCGCCCACCGCCCTCACTCTCCTCACTGGGACCCTTTTCCACGAATTAAGCCTCCTCCCTGGCTCCTAGTTCCATTTACTATCCTTAGCTTTACTTTGCATGAAGTCAGTTCAACCTAGAAATAACTCACAGGACAATGGGGCTTCTGTGGGGGATTTTTTGTGGGGTGAGGTAGGAAAATCAACGTCTCTGGAAAATCAATGTCTCAGGAATAAATCACAGAGTTGTTTTTTTCTTAAAGTTTACTAGTAATCATACACCTGGGAGCAATTGAAAAAGACAAATTGGAATTTATTCTAAAATACCAAACACACAGAGGAGAAAGGAAGAAAGTGGAGCCAAGGCAGGCATAGGCCATACACATTAAAATCTCTAGCTGTCCCATTGAGGAATGTGGTTTGGTAGATTGCACAACCTTTATTTTGGGCCCAGTGATTTGATTCTTGGGGTGGAAATGGGCATTGATCAAAGTTCATCTAAGTTTTTAATTCTGTGGCTGATTTTGTTTTTGTATTTGCTTTGGTTCAGTTTTCTCTTTTATCAGAACTTTAAGTAGAAAAGAAGTTAAAAAATGGTTCTCTAGTGGCAGTTTAAGACTACCTGCATGTAAACAATGACTTGATTCTTCTCTAGAGGTCAGCCAAAGCGTTATGACATCCCTGTGCTTAATACTGGAGCCTTATGATGTTATTGAGAATAGTACAGTTTGTGGAAATGTGCATAATTATTTTGTCTTTAAGTGAAGGCTTTCTTTTACCATTCTTATTTCAAAACATTAAATTTGATTTTTTTCTTCCCTTCCTCTGATTCTTTTCCTATAGTTTTTTTTTTTAATTAATTAATTTATTTTTTGGCTGTGTTGGGTCTTCGTTGCTGTGCGCGGGCTTTCTCTAGTTGGGCGAGCGGGGGCTACTCTTCGTTTCGCTGCAGTGCGTGGGCTTCTCACTGCGGTGGCTTCTCTTGTTGCAGAGCACGGGCTCTAGGCGCGTGGACTTCAGTAGTTGTGGCACACGGGCTCAGCAGTTGTGGCTCACATCCTCAAACCCCCGCCCCGCTCCAAGACCCCAGCACCATCCATTCCTCACCCCTCCCCCCTTCTCTCTCCCTGGAAGAAGCGCCCTCTGTGGCTCTCTCCCCCCGCGACGCCCCCTCCCCCCAGGGTCCGCTTTCTTCCCCTTCCTCCCGCCCTCTGCTCCCCTTCGCCCACCGCCCTCACTCTCCTCACTGGGACCCTTTTCCACGAATTAAGCCTCCTCCCTGGCTCCTAGTTCCATTTACTATCCTTAGCTTTACTTTGCATGAAGTCAGTTCAACCTAGAAATAACTCACAGGACAATGGGGCTTCTGTGGGGGATTTTTTGTGGGGTGAGGTAGGAAAATCAACGTCTCTGGAAAATCAATGTCTCAGGAATAAATCACAGAGTTGTTTTTTTCTTAAAGTTTACTAGTAATCATACACCTGGGAGCAATTGAAAAAGACAAATTGGAATTTATTCTAAAATACCAAACACACAGAGGAGAAAGGAAGAAAGTGGAGCCAAGGCAGGCATAGGCCATACACATTAAAATCTCTAGCTGTCCCATTGAGGAATGTGGTTTGGTAGATTGCACAACCTTTATTTTGGGCCCAGTGATTTGATTCTTGGGGTGGAAATGGGCATTGATCAAAGTTCATCTAAGTTTTTAATTCTGTGGCTGATTTTGTTTTTGTATTTGCTTTGGTTCAGTTTTCTCTTTTATCAGAACTTTAAGTAGAAAAGAAGTTAAAAAATGGTTCTCTAGTGGCAGTTTAAGACTACCTGCATGTAAACAATGACTTGATTCTTCTCTAGAGGTCAGCCAAAGCGTTATGACATCCCTGTGCTTAATACTGGAGCCTTATGATGTTATTGAGAATAGTACAGTTTGTGGAAATGTGCATAATTATTTTGTCTTTAAGTGAAGGCTTTCTTTTACCATTCTTATTTCAAAACATTAAATTTGATTTTTTTCTTCCCTTCCTCTGATTCTTTTCCTATAGTTTTTTTTTTTAATTAATTAATTTATTTTTTGGCTGTGTTGGGTCTTCGTTGCTGTGCGCGGGCTTTCTCTAGTTGGGCGAGCGGGGGCTACTCTTCGTTTCGCTGCAGTGCGTGGGCTTCTCACTGCGGTGGCTTCTCTTGTTGCAGAGCACGGGCTCTAGGCGCGTGGACTTCAGTAGTTGTGGCACACGGGCTCAGCAGTTGTGGCTCACAGGCTCTAGAGCGCAGGCTCAGTAGATGTGGTGCACGGACTTAGTTGCTCCGCGGCATGTGGGATCTTCCTGGACCAGGGCTTGAAACCGTGTCCCCTGCATTGGCAGGCGGATTCTTAACCACTGCGCCACCAGGGAAGCCCAATATAGTTTTGTATTTTAAATAAAAGTTTCTTTTTATAAGAAAATAATTTGAATTGAATAATGCATTGAATTAGAAGATAATCTATTTTATAGAATTAATGAAAAATGGTTTTGCTTGCTGTAAAATAGCACTGAAAGATTTTTGTATCAAAATTTAAATGTCTTTTAATGTTCTCTGTAGTTCACTAAATACTACTAAGGAATACAGGCACCATGTTCTACACACATGTGCTTATGAGTAAGCGAGGGCCATTGGCCAAAATCTGGCTTGCAGCTCACTGGGAGAAGAAACTCACAAAGGCCCATGTATTTGAATGTAATCTAGAAATAACCATTGAAAAAATTCTTTCACCTAAGGTATGTTATTCATTAAAATTATATTATGTATTTGCTCTGACTTATGGAGAGGAAAGGAATTAAAATACATTATATCATGAAATATATTTCCAAGGAAGCTTTACTTCTTAAATGGTCTTCTCTTTTTTATTTCCTATAGCATTTATTGTCTGGACATAAACATATATTGATTTCTGTTGGTAATTAACTCTTTTATATGTTTATCATAGATTGATTGGATCCTGAAGGATAAAGGCCATGTTTCATACATATTTTGTGATTTTTTCTTATTCCCTAACAAAATACTGTATACATAGTAGATACCAAATGAGTATTTCTTAGAAAAATAATGGGTGAATGAATATGGAGAGTAGAAAGAAAGGAGGTTTGAGTATAAATCAAAATATATATGAAATCACTTCATAAATAAGGTACTATGTTCATTATAAAACACTGTAACAAGCTATTAGAATTTGCATTAAAATATTTTAATATTTTTATAGGTTAAGTAGTTTTCTTCTTGAGAGAAGGATGAATTATAATTGAAAATTTACCATGTGTCAGGCACTGGGCTAGACTTTATGTACGTTCATTAGTTTACTTAATCTTCAAGAAGCCTATGAGATAGGCTTCTTTTAGCCTCAGTGAAGTGTGGTAATTAAAAGCATGAACTTCTGAGTTGGTCAAATTTAAATTTAATTCCTCCTCTATCACTTAATAGTTTTGTTACTTTGGGCATGCTGCTTATCATTTCTGAGTCTTAGTTTTTTCTTCTGTAAATAGCGGTTGTTGTCAAAATTAAATAAATTAGTGTATGAAAAGCTCTTAGGACAATGCCTGGCACAAAATAAGTATATAATAAATTGTAGCCATTATTAATAAATTGAAGTTCAGGAAGGTTAAATGACAGCCTCAGCAATTGAGCCACGGCTTGACCCCAAGTCTGCCCGACTGCAAAGGTTATATACTTCCCATAAAAACAATAATAGCATACTTCACGTAAATGCCATATTAGATTATCTTCACTGAATAAAAAAGTTAATCATTTTACAAGGTGAGGTAAAAGTTAAGTGATTCACCTTAAATAAGAATACAAAATGTCTGCTTTTTAAAGAGAAGAAATTCTTATTATTTTATAATTTTCAAAGAACAGAGTTTATGAATCTAATTTTTAATATTCTAATACTTTAAAAAATTTTGAAAGGTGAAAATTGCACTTCGAACTTCAGGACACCTTCTTTTGGGAGTTGTTCGAATCTATAATAGGAAGGCAAAATATCTTTTGGCAGATTGCAGTGAAGCATTGCTTAAAATGAAGATGACATTTCGCCCAGGTATACATGCAATATTGATTTGTCTCACTCGTCTTTGTTCCCTTTTGCATTTTTATTTTGGGTGGGCTCTTTTAATTGGCAGCACTCTGTAATTCCAGCGTGAGTATGGTGAATGTAAACTTCCTTCTGACTCTAAGTTTCCATGGTTAAGAACAAATTATATTATTTTCCTTGCTCTTTTCCTGTGTTTGCAGGAAGAGGTTATGCTTTCAAAAACTTGGAATGTTTCTGCATATTTACACAAGAAATATACTTAATGCTACCACACTTGTGTAAGAAACTCTGATATTCAGTTTTAATGGGTCACTTGGTCTGCCATATCTGTTTTTGCCTTTATGAGATAAATTAGAAATAGTGTGATTGACAAAACCTAGATATCAATAATTGTTGTTTTCACAATTCTCAAGACTCTAAGTACAATAGCATGCTATTTATGAAATATTATAGAAAATCTCTAGGCATTCCAAAGTGCTAGAGATTTACATGTGTCATAAATAGAACGCTTTCAAATTTTTATTTAATTTTAATTTTAGTTTTAAGACTTTAGTCACTTTCCACCTTGTATTATGTTTATCTAAGTACAGACCTTGCCTCTCACACTGGTCTGCAAGCTCCTTGAAGGCAACATCTTTGTCATACTTATTTTCTGAATCTCTTATAGTGTTTGTCTCAGTGCCTTGCACATACTGTTCCCTCAATTAATATGGGTGAATCAGGATTGACAAGGTTTTTTTTTCTTTATTTAAAATATCTGTAGAATCTCTTAGTAGATTTACAATTATATCAAATATGGTTCAGTGAAATAAATTTGTTCATTATTTCACTTATATATTCCATAAATATTTATTAATCTCATACTTTGTGTGAAACACTATGTTGGCTCTGGGATACAAGGACAAACAAGACAAATAAGGTCCCTTTGAGCCTGGTGAGAAAAATCAGATAATGAAAAAGGTTTTCTAAAAAAATTACTATAATAATTATAGATTGTGCTATGAAGGAATATAAAAAGAGTACTACTACAGAAAATAAGAGAGAAGTGTATTTTAGTTAGGCTAATTGGGAAAAGCCTTTCTGAGAGGATAGAATTTAAGCTCAGACTTGAAGAATGAGAAGTATCCAGCCATGTTAGAAGTCCATGAGGGAATAGCATTCTGGGCAGAGGGAACTGCAAGAGCAAAGGTCTGAGGTGGTAAAGTGCTTGACTCATTCAGAGAGCAAAAAGACCAGAACAGTCAGAGTAGAGTGAGTACGGGAAGGTGTTGTTAGATGATGCCTATAGGTTTTGTAGGGATACAGGGCCCTGATTAGAAATTTGGATTTTATTTAAGTGCACTGGGGAAGCCCCTGAGTCATTTTACATATGGGGGTGATCTGATCTAATTGCATATTTAAAATATCACTCTGGCTGTTTTGTAGAGAATAGACTGAAGAGGAGCAGGAGTGGATACAGGGAAACCAGTTAGAAGACTAAGCAGTTAGTCCAGAGAGAGAAAGCAGAGATTTAGTTGGAAGTTTATTTTATAGAGCATCATGGCTTATTGAATGTGGTATTATATCCTTTTCAGGACTGGTTGACCTTCCAAAAGAGAATTTCGAAGCCGCTTACAATGCGATCACATTGCCAGAAGAATTTCATGATTTTGATCCCCAAAATATGAAGTAAATTATTTTATTTTCCTTCAATTTGATTTTCCTGGTATTTTGTTGTTTTACATTTTCAGATTTCATGAATGCAGATGGAACATAGTTAACAACTGAAATACACATGCAGTTGACAAAGACAAATTTAGTGTGAAATTTCGAAGTACAAAACCAAAAATGTATCATATTTGCTGAATGTAGTTTACAATATTGACAGTATATTCATTCATTCAATATTTGTTGGGTGCCTGCCATATGCCAAGCACTGTTCTAGGCACTGAGGAGATAGCTCCTGGCCGCATGAATCTTATATTTTAGTTGGGGGAGACAGGTAATAAACAAACAAGTAAATATATAGTATGCTAGGAGATGATCAGCATTATGAAGAGAAATAGAAAAAATAATAGAGAGATCAGGAAAGACTTTTCTAATAAGGTCCAAACAGAAATCTAAAGGAAATGAAGGAACAAATCATTCAGTAATATGGGGAAGAATGTTCCATGTAAAGCAAATGGAAAGGCTCTAGGGCAGAGCATGTTGGACCTATTCAAAGAACAGCAAGGAGGCAAGTGAGGCTGGAGTGGAGTAAATGAAGGGCCCAGTGGTAGGAGATGAGGTCAGAGAAGTAGCTGGGGTGCAGATGATGGAGGGTGTCATAGGCTACAATGAGGACTTTTCTTTTACTCAGATAGAGAGCACAGGAGGGTTTTGAATAGGAAAGTGACTGGATCTGACTTCACTTCAACATGCTTCCTCTGGCTACATACTATAAGGGGAAAAGGAAGGAAGCAGAGAGCCTGTGAGAAGATTATTGCAGTAAGAAGTCCAGACAAGAGATGATAGTCTCCATGATCAGTTCTCAGTCTTCATTTATCAAGGTGGTAGCAGTCAAATTATGGATATATTTTGAAGGCAGAACTGACAGAATTTGTTAAGGATTAGATATAGTTTGAAGAGAAAGAGAGAAGTGAAGGTTGACTGTATGATTTTTGGCATGAGAATGGAGTTACCAGTTTAATGAGATTAGGATAACTAGAGCATGGCAAGTTTAAAGAGGGCAAGGTAAAGGAAGTAAATTAGGCTTTGGATATAGGTTTTGAGATGACTGTTACACATCCAAGGGTAGTAGGTAGGTAGTTGAATATCTGGATCTGAAATTCAGGAAAGACGTTTGATGGGATATATAAATTTGAGAGTTGTGAGTATGTAGATGGAACTTCAACCATGAGTCATAAGAAATCCCTGAGGGAATGAGTGTAGATTTGAGAGAGAGAGAGGTCTGAGGACTGAATGTTGGGTCATTCCTAATAGTAAATAATCTGGGAGATGAGGAAGAACGAATAAAGGAGATGGAAAAGTAACAGCCAGTGAGGTAGGAAGAAAATCAAGAGACAGTAGTATTGCAGAGGCCAAGAAGAGAATGTGTTCCATGAGGAAGGGAGTGAACATCAATTTCAAATGCTGTTGGGTATGGTAAGTAACATAAGGACTGAGAATAGCCCATTGGATTTGACAACCTGGAGATCATAGTTCATTATATCATATGTATAATGAACTAGTGTTTGTAAGGAATACCATTGAGAAAATAAAATTCTCCTTTGTCTTTATAATAAAACATGTTTTTTGTTTAAGGGTGTTTGTTTGTTTTGAAGTATACTGCAAAATCATTGTGTTCTGTTCACGTTTTCCTCAATCTTATATTCCTCCATAGTGCTATTGATGTTTCAGAACACTTTACTCAGAACCAAAGCAAACCAGAAGAAATCACACTTAGAGAAGATTATGGCAATGATCTACTTTTCCACTCTGGGAGCTTTGGTGAGAATATTTGAGAAATTCAAATTACAAGTCATAATCAATTATATTTGCATTTTTGTATTAAAACAATGCCAAAGCTATTTCTATACCAGTAGCAATATCTTTAGAATGAATTTTTTGATGTATAAATGTAACCCCCCAATGAGTTTATTCTTGCCTTTTTCTACTATAGGTGTCAATGCCAAGACTCAGGCTTAGCCTATGCTTCCCTTCTCAGTGTACAACCGTTTATTAAATATCTACTATATGTCAGGTGCTATCACAGGCATGGGCAAAACAAAGTTTAAAGAAGCATTTCCTGCCCTCAAGGAGCTTCAGGCTGGGAGAGAGACATATAAATAAACAGTTGCTGTAGTTAACATATACACAAGGTTTTACACATGTGCTGCATACAGAGCCTTCAAAATATATTTCCTCTAAATATGATATCAATAACAGATATTAAAATAGCTTGGGAGTGAGGAGGAAATACACACTAAATACACATTGATTGGGAAACAGAAACCGTTGAATGTATTTTAGAATTAAAGCTATATGGTGTAATTTAACTATATAGTATTTGTTCTTTTTTATGGCATTTACCACTCTCTGATTTGTATCATGATATTTATTGTATTGGTCTGTATTGTTCTGAAAACTCCACGAGGGTAAGATCTGTGTCACATTCATCTTTGACTTTCTTATAGTGCCCAAAGCAGTGAGCATAGGAGAAGGCTGGCCTAAATTTGTCTTAGGTGGAGGAGGGTGATCAAGCATCAGTAATGCTTGAGCTACCTCGTAACCTCCACTTCTCATCCTGACTCTCTTTCCATAACTCTTATGATCTATAGCTGTGTTTCTCAAATGATATGTGGTGAAGGACCAGTTTTATAATTTTTTTCAATTTCCTATCTGTCATGGAATGCTACTTTTGTAAAATATAATAAAAATTAATTACTAGAAAAATTTACAAACTTACTTAAAAATCAACATGTAAGCCTCAAGTTTTTGTTATTAGATCCAACGTGTATAAAATTACTCTGCGACGTTATATTAAAACTTTGTAAACATTTACCTCTAATTTGTGTATTTACTCTGTTGTGGACCAACACCATCCACAGACCCTACTTTGAGTAGCACGCATCTCTTACTGGCTGTTGCCCCAAACCTTGAAATGTAACACATTGGTAAAAACTTAATCATATTTCCTACTGCCCAAGATACTCTTTACACATTTCCCTGTAAATGCTACTGCTCTTCTTCAGCCCTGAAACTTTAGGATCACTTTTAACTATGCTTTCTATAAGCTTCATACCAGTGCTAATTAAAAAAAAAATTGGAAATGTCTCTTAGGTATTCTTTCTGTTTCCCTAGCCACCAGTACTAAATATATATATATATTTAGTTCACCAGTACTAAAGTGCTGAAGTGCTGTATACCCTCCTACACAGTTTCTTCCAGGCCCCACATTTTATACAGCTCTGCAAGAGAAATTGTCCTTAAATTCCATTTTTTTTCCACATCACATTTCTCTTCTTAAGTGCCTTGGGTCCCTATAACTTACTGATAGATACTCCTGCCTCTCCTCAAGGCCCTCTGCCAATTTATCACCATCTTTATTAACTTTGTTTTACCTTAATGTAGACTTTTTGCTCTAGTCAAGCAAATGTCTTACCAGTCAACCAATACAATTTAGTTGTTCTCAGTTCTGTCTACTACAATTCAAGAAGGTGGGGAGAACATGTCCTGAGTAGACTGACAGACCTGGGTTTGAATCTGGGCTTCCTCTGTTGATTTGCTGTGTGATATTGGGCAGATCACCTAGCTTCTCTGAGCCTTACTGCTCTATATGTAAAATCGGGATATTACTAGCAACATCACAGTT
Source organism: Physeter macrocephalus (assembly GCF_002837175.3). NCBI lineage: Eukaryota > Metazoa > Chordata > Mammalia > Artiodactyla > Physeteridae > Physeter > Physeter macrocephalus. Next base: position 26,144,312 of record NC_041227.1, read on the forward strand.
ATTTCCCTTATTCTCTCCTTTAGTACTCTCTACCAATAAGGGATTTTCTCTCCTTCAAAAACTAGTTCAAACCTAATGTCCTCTAAGAAATATTTAATGTTAATCCATCCTATTCTGGATTATAGTATAAGAGTGAAAGCAAAGATTATTTCTTTAATTTTTTGGTGTACTCACAGGTTCTCATGATGTTCAGTGCTCAGAATATACTGTCTGTTCATAAATGTTATTATCTTATTGACCAAGCTGATTTATCTTTTGGGAGCTATCAAGGTGCACCTGGAAGATGTGAACAATATTTTTAGTTCTTTTGAAAAAGTTAATCTTTTCTATTGAGCAAATCTTTAGTCCAATACAATGAAGGTTGCCTTTTTTAGCTCTTTCTTTCTAGAAAATGTAGGCCTGTAGAAAAATTTCCAGTGAGCGATACTTCATGAGTTTCTTTACTGACTAGCAGTGACGTGGGTTGCTAGAGGAAGGAAAGAGAGGACCAACCTCTGACCCCTGGGATTTCAGACTTCTAGACTCTGACCTCTGGGGTTTCAGACTTCTTGGACCTAAAGATTCAAACCCAAGGAAGGGAAAGACTATGCATGTACTGACAGCCAATCTGGAAGCAGGTCAGTTTGAAGCAGGGAGTTCATTTTATCTGCTGCTGTCAGTGTCTTAGGAGTTTTCTCTCATTAGTCTCCATTTTGCCAGAATTCTAACACCGTTACTAAGACGATCTTTGCTGCCTTCAGATCCTGGCTCTATCATTTATTAGGGTTGTGACTGTGTGCAAGTTATGAAACCTTTCTGTGGATGTTTCCTTGTCTGTACAATGAGGATTATAATAGTATCCTCTACTGCATAATACAATGCACATAGTAACCACTCAGTTTATGTTAGCTGACCAGGTTTTTTTTTTTTTTTTTTTTTGTGGTACGCGGGCCTCTCACTCTTGTGGCCTCTCCCGTTGTGGAGCACAGGCTCCGGACGCGCAGGCTCAGCGGCCATGGCTCATGGGCCCAGCCGCTCCGCGGCATGTGGGATCTTCCTGGACCGGGGCACGAACCCGTGTCCCCTGCATCGGCAGGCGGATTCTTAACCACTGCGCCACTAGGGAAGCCCAGCTGACCAGGTTTTATCTTTTTTACTGCTGTATCCAACCCCTAGCATATTGCCTAATACCTAGTCATTCAATAAATATCTATTGAACAAATGTTATAAGCCTATTCTTTAATATTTTACCTACCTTTCCATTACTTAGAAGGCAGACATACTCCTTATTTTCCAATCCCTCCTTATGGACAAACAACTCAAGCAAATGTCCATGAAATAATATGAAATAATACTCTATCAAGTAGGATATGACCCACCTAAGGTAGAATAAATCATTCCACTGCCAATAATAACCTTCTGGGAAGTATTAAACTGTACCACCACTAAAAACTCTATCCTGATATTTTGGCAATTTTTGCTTTTTGTGTTGGAAAAAGTGTTAGACTAGAAATCCAGGCTCCACTGATTAGCAGAATGACTTGAATAATTCAAATAATTCTTTTTCTTTTTTCTTTTTTTAATGTAAGTATAGTTAATTTACCATGTTGTGCTGACCTCTACAGCAAAGTGACTCAGTTTTATACATATATACATTCTTCTTTTAATATTCTTTTCCATTATGGTTTATCCCAGGAGATTGGATATAGTTTCCTGTGCTATACAGTAGGACCTTGTTGTTTATCTACCAACCCCAAATTTCCAGTCCATCGGTCTCCCTCCTCTGCTCCCCCTTGACAACCACAAGTTTGATCTCTATGTCTTTGAGTCTGTTTCTGCTTTGTAGATAGGTTCATTTGTGCCATAATTTAGGTTCCACATATAAGTGATATCATATGGTATTTGTTTTTTTCTCTCTGACTTACTTCACATAGTATGATAATCTCTAGGTCCATCCATGTTGCTGCAAATGGCATTATTTCATTCTTTTTTTATGGCTGATTCGTATTCCACTGGGTGTATATATATATATATATATATATATATATATATATATATATATATATATATACACACACTACATCTTCTTTATTCATCTGTTGATGGCCATTTAGGTTGTTTCCATGTTTTGGCTATTGTGAATATTGCTGCTATGAACATAGGGGTGCATGCATCTTTTTGAATTATAGTTTTGTCCAGGTATATGCCCAGCAGTGGGATTGCTGGATCAAATGGTAATTCTATTTTTAGTTTTCTGAGGAACCTCCATACTGTTTTCCATAGTGGCTGCACCAGCTTACATTCCCACCAACAGTGCAAGAGGATTCCCTTTTCTCCACACTCTCTCCAGCATTTATTATTCTTAGACTTGTTAATGATGGCCATTCTGACCCGTGTGCAGTGGTACCTCATTGTAGTTTTGATTTGCATTTATCTAATAATTAGTGACGTTAAGCATCTTTTCATATGCCTACTGGCCATCTGTATGTCTTCTTTGGATAATTCAAGTAAATTTTTAGCTCTTATTTTTCTCATCTGTAAAATGAAAGGAGCTATTCAAAATGATATCTAAATTCTAGCTTCTAACCCTAAAATTCTGTGTTTCTATGACTAACTCAATATTAATTATATGTATTTATTTAGAGGAGGAACCTGAAATTCTCAGAAGACATAGCTTCTTTGATGACAACATATTGCTAAATTCCAGTGGTCCTTTAGTTGAACATCGTTCTGGAAGCCTCACTGGAGAAATATTTCTGTTCTATGACAGTGGAGATGGATTTGGAGATGAAGGGGCTGCAGGAAAAATGATTGGTATGCTATCTGATGGAATAAAACTTCCAGTATGTTATGTAGTTTGACTGAAACAAATATCCAATTTCTATATGACCAAACTAAAATTTCAGATATGCTTCTGTGTCATATAGGTCAACAAATTTTTTTACACAAGTTTTCAAAGTCTATGGTATATTTAAAAATTTAGTCTAATTCCAAGTAAATAGCTGTCTGTTTAAACACATTTATCATATAGGTTCTTGTTTTTATTTTTACAAATTTCTAGTCTTTAGAGGGGAAGAAATGAGGTAAATATATTCCTCACAAAATATACTAGATTGTATACTAGAGAACATTGTTTTCTTTAGCAGAAATTGTGGGACAGCTATTCTAAAGGATCTGTCCAGCATTTTATATTATTATTTTATATTTATATTATGATATTATTATAATGTCATCATAGAAATAGGATAGAGAAAACTTGGAAATCGAAATGCACTTAATTTTAAAGATACTGACCATTATATATCAAATCTTTTTTAAAATTCTCTAGTTTACAGTAAAAGGCTGGTTATGGCAAACTGTTTGAAATTTGAAAACTACGAAAAATAGTGGCTCTACCTTAGATCTCTACCAAAGGAGTTTGAAAACTTTTACTTCTTAATTTGAAATCTAAACATGGCTTTGTAACAAGGCTACTATCTTGGTAGTTTAGTAAATATTTCCTGAAATAAACGTTTATAAATAGACTTTTAATAAAGGAAAGGAAATTAAATATATAAAATTATCCTGAAATAAACGTTTATAAATAGACTTTTAATAAAGGAAAGGAAATTAAATATATAAAATTCTATGTCACACTGCATGAAACGTGGTAGTCTATATAACCAGTCAAATCTAATTAAGTAGGGTTCACTCATTTTTGCATCCCATCACAACTCCTTGCATGCAATACTGTCAAGTGTTTAGTGAACAAATGACAGATTCAACTCTGTATAACCAAAGTGTTTGTTGTGTTTTCAAGACAGTCTATTGCAAGATGATCAGAATATCCTGTTAGAAGACATGCATTTAAATAGAGAAATTTCCGTGCTTCCTGAGCCTCCCGATACTATAGTGGGTATGTTGTTTCTTTTGTGTAGAATGTGAACAGATACTAATATTCAAATTAAGCCTCAAAACTTATGGGTTTAAGTAGCAGTATAGTATAGTGAAAGATAATAAAGTGTTGTCCCTCAAACTCTTAGTCTGACTTTAGATAATATAGAATAGAAAACTAAGTTCTGGGAAAAGTACAATGATGGGTATTTAATCGGGATTGGGTTTATTTGTTATGAGAGCACATTTAAATACTCTGCCAAAATACCCTGCTTTTGAATCATTAAAATAATATATGTTACATAGTAAAAGCATCATTAATGTTTGACATTAACATGGTTATTAATTATTAATATCACAGTAATATTAATATAGCTTGACTATATATAATTTGATAGAAATTACAAATTTGGGGATATTTTCTACTTGAAATTGATGTGAAAGTACCTCAGATGATTTGAAGTCTTGTAGTCTGATTTTTCTTAAGAATTAAAAGAATAATTAGCCCCATTTTGATTTTTCACTCTTTTTGATGTTACATTTGCTTTCTAACACAGTAGTAGAAATTTTAAATGTAAAAAGAGGCAATAAAAATTTAGTTATGTGTGGTTCTTTATGAGTCAACTAATCATTAACAGAACACAAATTTTTTAGCAGACACATTGTCAAATTTATGTCCATCATTTATTGTGGTTCCTATCTCTGTTTTCACTTCTGATGTGACTGTAGCCCAGCCTTAGATGTGACAGGTGCAAGAGGGTGATAATACTTGATTCACCTGAACACTGCGGGCCTCAGACTGTATAATCTCTGAGTCTCTTCAACTCTATTAAATACATGATTCTAAGAATTCAGATGTGGCTCCAGTTAGCAATATAAATCTACAGTTAGTTTATCTTTCACTTTAATTCTCATACAGTCCTCTAGTTTGCAACATAACCATTTTTTTTTTAATAAATCCTTTTATGGCAACGTTGATTAGTAGAACCAGATAATCCAGAGTGTGTATGTCCACCTGAAAATGAAAAAATGGATGAAACCACATTATCAAATGAAGAGGAAGGATTTACCCTTGACCCAATTGATACTTCAGGTCAGAGTCATTCATGTTTTTATTTTTAGTTTTGATGCACTACTATCTTATTTACCCTGAGGTATTTTAATAATTCTTAAAATATTATAGGAGATAGTCAATCTAGTAATAACATTTATAATACAATAAGGGAAAGGTGTGAAGAAAATTTGGGATGGTCCTTTCATTATATTCAGTCCTGGTCAAACCTTCTATCCAGCTTGGGAAATTGGAAAATATAAAACAGAGTTCAGTTCCAATAGTTATCAAGCCATTATTCTGGGCACAGAAATGAAGACATAGTTCCTGCTTTTCAGAAGCTTACAATCCGATCAGGAGATAAATAAGCATGCAATATAAAATAAGACAGAGTAAAAGGATTGGAACAGAAGCACTGAATATGAATCTAATATATAACTAGATCTTTTAAGAATATTCTAGTTTTAAATAGTATAATTGATATTTCAGTTTATAAACTCAGGCATTCCACTTTTTCTTTGCGAAATTCAACTCTGAGCCTCTATCCCACTTGGTTGGCAAGAAATGCAACCTGCAAACCTCCCCTATCTGCCCTGAGCCATGTATCGTATCAAAGTTTGGGGGAGGGGTACAGCAGGTGGAAGGGAACCTCTGGTCATCAGCCACACCACCGTGTGATACCCAGTGTCCCAGCCTACATAATCTCTGGAGTCATCACACAGCCAGCCCCTTTGGAATCTTGTCATATTCCCAAGATTTTACTGAGGCACATCAGCAAGCAAGTTCCTTTGGCTCCATCTGATCTCAGATGTCCACCCATTCCAGAAAATCTAACTGCCCCCCATTCCCCTTTTGCATCTTTACTAAGGAAAAGCTTGACTTCTACTTTCTACCCGGCCAAATTAGTTAAAGGAGCAAAATCCCATGGCCCTAACTACCTACTTGGAATTTGTATATGAATTTCAGTGGGGGAGGGAAAAATACACTGGACAAATACAAATTAATGTTTTAGAAAGTTATCCTGTTAGGTAGATATTTTAAGGAACTTCAGAACTGAGTGACTTCCCTCTCAATATGCTCTCTGCTCCACATTTCTCAGTTGTCCACTTAGTAGATCAACAGGGTGCCTGCCTCCTAAGCACTTTACAAAATATGTTAACCCTTGGCTGCTGAGACATACTGGCTGTGCAAAAACCATATAAAACATAATTTTCAGTAGAGAGAAGGGGATTTTCTTCCCAAGTCAACTCTGTAGGTTGTATTGAGGTAGACATTTCTTAGATATGCAGTGCCTAGAATATCATTATACAAAGTTGTACAACCTATCACATTTGTATATATTTATTATATTTAGACATTGCTGAAAAAAGAAAAGGCAGAAAGAGGAAACTGCTCATAGATCCAGTCAAGGAGATCAGTAGCAAAATTATGCATAGACAGCTTACTTCCTTTACGGACACACTCATGGTTTTGGAACTTGCACCTCCTACCCAAAGGTTGATGATGTGGAAGCAGAGGGGAGGAGCAGACACACTTCTGTCAACTGCTGCCCAGGATCTGACTCATGCTGAACTGAAAATGGTAATAGTTTCTATTCTTTTACATGGGTGCAATGTTTGGTGATAAATAAATACATATTTATATTCATATATACAATGGAATTTAAACTTGTGAAAAAATACCCCCTTTTGAATTAATTTGCTGGATGTGTGTGCATGAATAATAGTTTTAACTTTTTAGCATATATGCTTGTATTTTGTTGAATTGCTTTACTTGTACAAAAGCGAGAAACAAAAATGTATATTTTTACAGTTGTTTACAAAATGCTTTATGTCCTCTGGCTTTAAACTTGGAAGAAAATTGATGCAGAAGGAGTCAGTAAGGGAAGAAATGGGAAGCGAAAACATAGTAGGTGAGACATCCTAATTCTGTTGGTGTTGAGGGGAATGTTGTAGAAACAAAAATTTGATTTTACATTTCAAAATTAAGATGGGATCCAATTCCATATTCCCAAGTATAAATGCTCTTAGAAGAGTACTTGAACTTAAAAGAAATTGTTAGATCAGCCTTGCATTCTTCTATGTGGATTAATTTTTGTCCAACAAACTACCTTAAAAAGATGAAGTATATATACTATGTGGACTATTCTTAATCTCACTCTTTCCCACCTCTGCCACCCACAAAGGCAGTACTCACAAGCCTTCAACAAAGAAAATTTTATATCTCGTAGGATAATGTTTCACTTTAAGACAACTAACATGAAAAATCACTTAGTGATAAGAATAGCATTTAAACAATACAGTTAACCTGAGATATAGATATATCTATTCACCTAGAGGATACATGAAATTTTAATAATATTAATAATGAATTATAATTGTGGCTATTATAAAGGAATAATAAAGCCAACTTATGTGGTGAGTGAAACTCTGCTTACTGAAGGCATTAAAATCTGCTGAACAATATACTAAGATGGGCTTGGTATATACATGTTGTCTTGTGAGTTAAATGTGTGGGAATGAGTGTGGAGGAGATAGGTGGTGGAACATGGGGAGTAGAGGTGATAAAGAGGCAGATGAGGGTAAAGGGAAGATAAATATGTGAGACCTGGGGTGCTATAAGAAAGTTTGTGCACCCTTAAATTCTTGGATTCTAAGTTGTCTGTCAGAAGTTTTCTTTTGTAACAACCATATCCCAATTTTAACTTTGAAAGATATTTTAGTGAAATCTTTTTTACTTCCTTAATAATTCAGAGACCTCCATGATGGAAGAGCCAAATTCCCTGCAAGAGTTAAGTCAATCCAAAACTTGGAAGGAAGCGACTGATGGATTTAAGTGTAGCTCTCGTGAGGATACCAATAAAAATATTAACTCTGATGTAAGTTAACCAAAGAGAGTAATAAAAATATTATTATCTTCCTGTCACATACAGTGAAGGAACATTGAGACTCTGGTATATTATCTTATATTTATAGTTTATATTTCATCTTATGTTATTCTGTAACTTCTTTAGTATGTAGCAGTACTACAGGGTAAAACATAATTTCCATCTGCAGAACAGTATTTTCTAGAAGTTTAGGATAGTAAATCACAAGATAAGTAGTTTCATACTGAAATAGTATTTTGCATGGTACACTGAATAAATGATTATACCTGAATCTGGTTATATGCTGAGGTCTCACATTCAATATGTCATGGAATCCTTTAGGAGTCTAGAAAATACACCTATGTTTTGCTTCTGATCATAAGTTCACCCTTCCCAACTCTAAGAATAATATGTGTTAGACCCACCAATTATCTTAGCCTTGAATCTGAAAGACTAAAGATCCATGACCAAAAAATTTTTTTATATTTTTACTTGAAGACATAAGTTTTATTTGAAAAACAGTTATTTAAAAAATGTAGTTGGAAACAGTGTGCTGTAAAATATTTTCCCAATGTCACTTTATTGACTGTACAAGTGTAAATATTATACCACACCAGATAAAAATAAACCAGTGCTTTTCTGGTTTGTTCCATCATCACTGTATTTTGATAACCACTCAGGGAATTGAGAGTCAATCCACATTGAAACTGAATGCCCTTGGAAGGAAAGACAATTTCATAATACATTAAAACAGAATGTGTTTTAATTTGATCATATACTGGTTATTGAGATACTGGGTTGCCAGTACTACCCTCTTCCTTATTTGGATTCAGACATTTCTTAGAATGCACCTACTGAAATTATGATTAGGCAGACTTGTTTAGTTTATTATTTTTTAACATAATGACAAAATTTTGGTGCTTGGAGTGAAGGAAAGATTGTTGCACTACTTCTTTTGAACCTTTTACTCCTTTACTCTATACTTATGCTGTAACCTTCAATTCCATTCTCATTCTGCTTCCAAAAATGGGGAACAGATATGAAATATAGTCAGGAATGGAAGCACAGTCAATTTAAATGGACAGAAAAATATTGATTCTGATAATCATTTTCAAATCTTTCAAAAATTCAAACAATTATTTTGTAAAATAACTGCACAATTGAGAGTATCTAAAATGTAGAATATTCATAGAAATTAAAAAGGAAAAAACATGATAGGGCTCTACAAACATGTATATTAAAGAATAAAATGCAACCTCATACTCATGAAAATTTTTAAAAGGTAAAATGAAAAATCAAGTAAGCTATGTTGTTGGGAAGCTTCTAACTTAATCACAACCACAAATAACATCTGGGGAATGAAGCTTGGAGACAGGCTGAAGATGAAAAAGGGGCCAACAGCTTCCGTAGCAATGAGAAAGGAGGGTGTTGGTGAATGGAGAATTTCTCTTTTTCCGTCTTCCTTTATGTCTTCGCTCCCCTTCCAGAGGACACAGTTTTTCTTCCCTCTTGCTAGTGGCTGCTCCAGCAGCAGTGGCAAGAATCCTGTCGTGGCCCTAGGTAGGGATATTAATATCCCTTCCCCCATTCTCATTCCCTCTGTTTACAGTTCTTCTTCCTCTGCCACCTGGTTCTGGCATGAGAATAGAGGTAGGGGACTGGGGCAAAGACAAACTGCTACAAAGAAAGTGGTCTCAGCTGTGCAGCAGCAGAGACTTATGATATGACATCTGTAGTGTTGAGGGAAATAAGAAGGGAAAAGATAGGTAGCAAGGAGGGCAGAACATGCAAGTTCTTCATTGTGGGAGGCATAAAGAAAACAGGAATATTTAAGTCAGGGATTGCCTATTTGGTATATTTCAGAAATAATATTTTGAGAATGCAGGTAGTATTTTAAATTAGTTTCAGAAATGAGCATCCATGTGATTAAAGCATTTAACAAAATGAAATTGTTCCTGTGATGACTACTACTACTGTGATAACTTACCTATATTTCCCTAATTTGCTTTAGCAGGATATTGCTGAAATGGTATCTTCAGCTGCTGAGGAATCATCTTTAATGAATGCCATCTTAGCACAAGAAATTGAAAATTGTCCATTTGAATTGGTAAATAGATGTATAGTCTTAGGAATGTTATTTACAACTTTGTTCCTAAATAGTTAACACATTATTTACCTAAAAATTGTTTTTAGCTGTCATGTTACTCTCTAAAATTACAATTTAAATTTGTGATCTTAACAAAGATGTGTATGAGTAGCTTGATAAAACATATTCAGAATTCCTTTGATCTTTTATTCTTTATTTTGAAACTTTAAGTAATTTTAAAGAAATGTATGGGATTTTTATGCTTATCAAAGGTAGTCATGGGTTTAAAATGTTGAGAATCATTGTTTTAAGTTATTCTTATAACATCTCTAAAGAAGCAGAGCTATATTATGGCTATGTCCTAGGGCATTTGAAATTTCATTTTATTTAAAGAAAAATGTATGGGCATTATTTCCCAAAACAATGACTCATGGTCTATACCAAGACCTTGGCTGATATAGACCAAGGTCTGACTCAAGACTTCTAGAGATCAGAAAAAGGGAATGGTCTGCACAGAGGACCACAAGTAGGTAGCAAAGCCAGAGCTAACATGTGACTCACCTGACTCCATATAGATTACTGTCTTATTTCTCTAGTCCTTGTCCTATAGTGCTGAAGGCATTTTTAAGATTGTAACGAATTTTAACAAAAGTTTCTTAGTTAAATAATATCAAAACACCTACTAATGCCTAATGTTAGTTTGTTTTTAAATAAATTATCTTTACAATGAGTTCCAAGACTATTAAATTGTTTTTTCATATGACTGACTTCTCTGGATAATCTAGGACAGAATAAATACATGAAATTTTTACCTGAAACATCCAAACAGCTGAGCCAGAAGAGAGTTGAGTCACTTTTGCCTTTCTCTTTGCTTCTAGACACAGGTTATTTTCATACATGGTCAAGAAAACTACAACACAGCACAAGTTCAGCTGTTTTAATAATCCATGCGGCTTTCCACACAATGGACTCAGCTGTAGGGTGTCCAGATAGATCAAGTGGTCAGGCTTCAGCAAAATGCACAGACTATTTTTTTCTGAGCCTTTTCCTGATTGGTTTAGTTGTGCAATATAGGTGACGCTGCAGTCTCATGGATCTTTAACAAAGAGTTGGGCCATTGCTTTTTACATTTGAAAAATACGTTTGTGTATTTAACAATAAAATAAATGTTAGTAATTGGGTGAACTAGTTTATCCCAGAATAAACCAGAAAGGAATAAACATAAATTTTACCTGGAGGAATTTAGAAAACTCTTCAGAATAAAATTGACCATATTTTCAGATCACTATCTTTGGAATGTAAGAAAGGATGCTGTATAGGCAGAACCAGGAAGCCAGTACAGCTGGCAAGAATGGGGACTTGGCAGTCCCCTTAGCCTCAAAACATTTAAAATATACAGGATATTCTGAAGCTCTCTGAGATCATCTTGGAGTTCATGAAATTGAATGCAATTTTAAGAAGTGTCTGGGCTCCAGAGGTATACACGAAAGCTTGACAAACAGTGGAGCTGTGATAAGGGTGACACAGAAGCTGTTAGGTTTCATGGTCAGAGATAGCATTGGGAAAATTATAAAGTAGGTCGGATCTGTGCCACTTGCCTCCCCCAACCCTTTGTAGGCTTGCTTTTTTATCAAACTCATCAGCACCTTTCCTATGCCCAGTTCTGTTCTCAGCTTATAAGGTGTTAGTTGGTAAGGGCTTAGAATGTGTTCCTGTGAAGGGATTTCAACTCTACAATTTTTAAATATTAAGGTGTTTCTGAAAGTGGCTAAAAACTGAAAAGATTGAATCTATTCAAATAACATGAAAGGCCGTGGGTTGATCTTTTTCGGACAAGGCACCCTTGAAATTCGTAAGATTCCTAACCCAATTGTACACAACCTACTAAACATAAGTTATTGTTACAGCTTTTATATCACCAGATAAATTCATATAAAGGCCTTTACAAGGTAGTTCTTCTATAGCTTTTTGTTTACTCCTGTCATCTGAGTTCAGATTGACCAGAGCTGGGACAGTCCTAGCCAAAAGTGGTCATCTTTACTTTTAAAAGTAACTGCACAATGCCTGGGATGCATCACCAATAGAGATGGCAGAATCTCCAACTCTGGAACCCCTTGTCAGAAGATAGCCTGGGAGTATAGATATAATCCTGTAAAGTCTGAGCTATATTTGTATGTTAGTCTTATTCTCTCAGTTATCAGACTATAAGCTCCTTATTTGGCAGGACCCAGCGTTACAGTTGTGTTTCTTGCGGCAGCTAACACTATGGTTGGCAAATAGTAAACATTCAGTAAAATTTGGTTAAATGAAATGTTATATCAATTATTCAAACAGGAGTCATTGGGGAATGAACAAAATATTGAGGCGGAGAGATGGAATCGAAGAATACTTCAGATGTTAAATAGCTTGCGGGTAAGACTTAGTAGGGTTTGTCAACCCTATTTTTATTTTTAAAAATAAGTAAAGGGGCTTCCCTGGTGGCACAGTGGTAAAAATAAGTAAAATGTTGAGTTCAACCTTCTAAATATTAATAAAAATAAAACAATTTTCATTGTGTTTTTGTTGAGGCCAAATTGCACTAGAGTGAAATGATTTTTAAGCTGTATACCCGAGGCTAAATGTGAGTTTGTTTTTAGTGCCTACATGTTCTAATCAATTCTTACCCATTTTCATGTCCCTAGACATCTATTCTATGTCCCATTCTTGTGTTTAGCAGTCTGTCAACTAATTCTCAATGTGAAACTAAATTTATAACAGTTTAAGAATGAAACAGATAATTTTAAAATTTAACTTATATTTTTATCAAAATAATACATGTATATAATTTTGTAAGTTCAGTAGTACTATGCTTAAGGCTGAAAGGGAAACACACAAGTCTTTTGTCCCACCCCTCCTTATTCCTAAGTTCTTCTTACCAGAGGAAACTATATAAACTGTTTTTTTTTAGTATTGATATCTATATTTCTTTTTTTCTTTTTTTTTTTTTTTGCGTTACGCGGGCTTCTCACTGTTGCGGCCTCTCTCGTTGCGGAGCACAGGCTCCGGACACGCAGGCTCAGCGGCCATGGCTCACGGGCCCAGCCACTCCGCGGCATTTGGGATCTTCCCAGACTGGGGCACGAACCCGTGTCCCCTGCATTGGCAGGCAGACTCTCAACCACTGCGCCACCAGGGAAGCCCCTATATCTATATTTCTAATTACATGTTCTTACTGCTCTTTCCTAATATTTCAGCTTTATATTTTATCTGTTGACTTCTTTCAGAAGAAAATGAAAATTTAGCTTAGTTATATCTCCCCCACCCCAGTCTATTTTCAGCACAGTATTCAGTGCTTACAATGTTATAATTAGAATAGTCATGATGCAGGTTTGATTGTGACAGAGAGCCAAAATGTCAGTGGCTTAAAAAGATAGAAGTTTATTTCTCTGTCAGGTAGAGTACTATCTGGTATGGCAGCTATGTTCACAAAGTTGTCAGAGGCCCAGGTTCACTTTATCTCATTTCCTTTATTCTTGGGATCCAAAATGGCTAACTCTCCACCATGTCTGCATTCCAATCAGCAGCAAAGTTTCCTTTAAGGGTACATCCCAGAAATTGTATGTATCACTTTTCACATTTAACGGACCAGCACTTAATCACCTTGCCACATCTAGCTGGGAAATGTAGTCCTTATCTGGCAACCATGGGACCAGCTAATAATTCTATTACTATGGAGGAAGAAGAAAATGGATATTAAGGGACAACCATCAGTTGCCACCACTATGTAAAAATTAGTTTAAATTGTGGCTTCATAAGCATAATTACATTTCTTGTCAACTTTATGGGTTTTTTATTTTGGCGTTAATCATTACCTCATTTTTCCCATTTGCTTAGTATCTATATACCCATCCTTAATTCTTTTTCAAAACTCTCTGACAATAAAATAAAACCCCTTTGAGTATGGTCAAATACATCAATTGATTCATCAGTTCCTTTTTTTTTTCTTGAAAATATCCTTCCCAGAGCTCATCCTCTTCTTGTTCTAATCTAGACTAGTTGCTCTCTAGGTCTGCTCCACAGTTTTTGTCTTGGGACATTCCTTTACCATAACGTGGGAATTCCTTTGTCTCTTTCCTATGTTAGTTCCTCTATTTTTGGTGCTTTGATCTTTATATTGAAATTTTTTGGTGGTTAACATCCTCTCATAATTTCCTGAGACAAAGAGTGCATAGGAGGTCAACTAATCTATGACAAAGGAAGCAAGGATATACAGTGGAGAAAAGACAGTCTCTTTAATAAGTGCTGCTGGGAAAACTGGACAGCTACATGTAAAAGAATGACATCAGAACACTTCCTAACACCATACACAAGAATAAACTCCAAATGGATTAAAGACCTAAATGTAACACCGGATGCTATAAAACTCTTAGAGGAAAACGTAGGAAGAACACTCTTTGACATAAATCACAGCAAGATCTTTTTTGACCCACCTCCTAGAGTAATGGAAATAAAAACAAAAATAAACAAATGGTACCTAATGAAACTTCAAAGCTTTTGCACAGCAAAGGAAACTATAAACAAGA
>NC_041227.1:26159005-26167755 GCF_002837175.3 Physeter macrocephalus
CCATAATTCAAAAAGACACATGCACCCCAATGTTCACTGCAGCACTATTTACAATAGCCAGGTCATAGAAGCAACCTAAATGCCCATCGACAGACTAATGGATAAAGAAGACGTGGACGGCGGGTGGTGGTATGAATTGGGAGATTGGGATTGACATGTATACACTAATATGTATAAAATAGATAACAAGAACCTGTTGTATAAAAAATAAATTAATTAAATTAAATTTTTTTAAAAAAGAGGTCTTCCCTGGTGGCGCAGTGGTTAAGAATACGCCTGCCAATGCAGGGGACATGGATTCGAGCCCTGGTCCGGGAAGATTCCCACATGCCGCAGAGCAAGGAAGTCCATGTGCCGCAACTACTGAGCCTGCGTGCCACAACTACCGAAGCCCGCGCGCCTAGAGCCCGTGCTCTGCAACAAGAGAAGCCACCACAGTGAGAAGCCCGCACACCACAACGAAGAGTAGCCCCTGCTCACCGCAACTAGAGAAAGCAGCGTGCAGCAACGAAGACCCAACACAGCCATAAATAAAAATTAAATTAATTAATTAATTAATTAATTTTTAAAAAGAGTTCATAAGAGATAGAGACCCTACATACAAGTCTGAAAATGTCTTTATTTTACCTTTAACTTTACTGGATGTATCTGAACATAGTTTGAAAATAATACCTCTCAGATCTTGAAGGCTTTGTAACATTTCTAGGCATCTGTGTTGTTATTGAAAAGTCAGATGCTGCTTGGTTGGTGGTCTTTTGTACATGACCTTTGTTTTCTCTCTGGAAGCTTTTAGATCTTTTCTTTATCCCCAGTGGCCTGAAATTTCATGATGATATGCTCTGGTATAGGTCTTTTTCATTTATTGTGCTAAACATGTAATAGAGTCTTTATTCTGAGAGTTCATGTTCTTGCATTGGAAATTGTTTTGTATTTCTTGGATTTCCTCCTTGTTAATCTAGTCTCTTTTTCTGCACTACCTATGGGTCAGATGTTGGATCTCCTGAATTGCACCTTTACTTTTTTTTTTGCGGTACGCGGGCCTCTCACTGTTGTGGCCTCTCCCTTTAAGGAGCACAGGCTCCGGACGCGCAGGCCCAGCGGCCGTGGCTCACGGGCCCAGCCGCTCCGCGGCATGTGGGATCCTCCCAGACCGGGGCACGAACCCGGTTCCCCTGCATCGGCAGGCAGACTCCCAACCACTGCGCCACCAGGGAAGCCCCACCTTTACTTTTTAAAACATCTTTTACCCCCTGTGTTAATTTTGTCTTTTTATTTTTCTGCTCTCTAGAAGATTTCTTCAACTTCATCTTTATTGCTTTTTGTTTGTTTGTTTTCCAGGACTTTTTTCTTAGTTATTAATTATTCTTTTATTTTATAGCATCCTAATCTTTTATTTATTTATTTTAAGAGCTTTATTGAGGTATGATTAACACAACTATAAACCGTACCTATTTAAGATATACAGTTAGATAAATTTTGATGTATGTATATATCTGTGAAACTATCACCAAAATCAAGATAGTGAACATATCTACAACCTCCAGAAGTTTCTGTGTGTCTCTTGATAATCCTTTGTCCCATCTCTCCCACTTGTCCCCCTCCCCCATCCCCAAGCAACCACTGATGCTTTCTCTCAATATCATCCTAATCATTTTTTGTGGCTGCAGTATCTTCTCTTAATTTTCAGAGGTTATAGTTTTCTTCGGCTGCCTGTATTGTCTGCTTCCTTAGTGATTCTCTTGAATGCATTCTTTTCTGCTCTTGAATGTTAGAAATTTTATCCAAATGTCCCTTAGATCTCTTTTTTTTAAAAGAGTGAGACACCAAAAAGCTGATTGGAGGTTAGATAAGCATGGATGGGGCTTGTAGACTTCTGGTCTTTATAGTGAGATAATTGGGTGGTGCCCCCCCAATACACACACACACGTCATTATCTATAGGATTTTTTTCCTTGGAGTGTTCACTTTCCCAGCTTAATCTTCAGATCTACTGCCTAGGAGATATAAGGCTGATGCCCGTGGTTCAGGAACCAAAGGGAGTAAGGTAGAGGCTGGCAGTCTCACTGTTTAGACGTTAGGATTTCCCATATTCCCCCAGTCTGTAACACTTCTCCTCCACCATCCACAGTGCCTATTATTCCAAGTTTAGAACCTCACTGGTTGATATCTCCAGAAAGACAACTTCCTGCTTCCTGCTAGGTATGGGAGTAGTGGTCTTCAGGTTCTGTGAGGTGGTGGAGTAGACCTGAGGATCTAACTGTTCCCAAGTAGCCTTTTAAGGAACTCTCATGTTTTTAGCTTCACCCCTCATTTCCAGCTTATGACATACTGCTGCCTACAATTCCTGAGCTTTTCCTAGGTTTTGTTTCACTTTGGGGTTTTGTTTTTTGTTTTATTCAAGTGTGTTTATAGGGATGGTATCCCTCTCATCTTGATTCAGGATGATTTTAGTGCTGCTACTGTCTGAAGGAGCATCCTTCTGTAAGCCTTGCTTTTATTCCTGTAGGCTGGCGAGAACAAGGAGCAACCAACACACAAAACTACTGTTTGTGCATAGCTAGAGATGGTAGTGATTTTACGGCATCCTGGGCATTTCATAACCATGGAGTAGGAATTGGGGCTCTGGACAAGGTGCTTCTTCTCATGTTTCCTCTTTTCTTTTGGAGAGGGATGAAGGAGGAGATCCTTTGCAAGAGGCACATACTCATGGGGAGGCTGTCACTGCTGGAAATGCTTTTTTTTTTTTTTTTTTAACAGTTTTCATGTTTTATTGTACTTAACTTAAATTTCACCATTAAATACTGAGCAGAAGTATATGCTGGCCTTATGTCCGGAGTTTTGAAATGTAAAGATAAATGGACGGATGGCCTTAAGGATGTGATATATTAGACATTGTAGAATATATCAAATAATTAGAGAATCTGGGGGTAGTAACATTCTGTCTATATACATTTACACATTTAGTGGCACAAGTAGACTCTATAGGGACAGGAAGACAGATGTAAAGCTTTGGGTTGCAATTAGAGGAAAAGCCCATTCAGGACTGAACTGAGAGGTCCTTGTTTGCTGACAGACTCTCCCCTTGACTTCAGACTTTAGACAAACTAAGTAGTTTTTTTGGTCAGTATACAAAAACCACTGAATTGTACAAAATCCCTATTAGTCATGAGAAGCAGTAGCAACAAGGTAGATTAAGGAATTGGCTCAAGCCAATTCAGATTGTAGGGTCTGGCCAGTCAGAAGTGAGCAGGGCTGGCTGGAGGCTGAAAATCCAATTGGATGTTGCATTTCAAGTCTGGGATCTATAGATTAGAACAGCCAGCAAGAAACTCAGTCTAGAGGCAGAATGGTTAGTGCATTGCTCAAAAATCCTTGTTCTCCAAATAAGTTTCTAAAAGACTTTCCTCAAACAGGGTCAAATTTCTGTATCTCAAGTTGGCTTGCTTTTTGCTGGCTTTCCTCTCTGCTGGCATGTAGGGTTCGGCTTTCTCTAAGTCTGATAGTCTTCCACTTTGTATTTCTCTCCTTCCTTTATTCCTTTACCTTCATTTTAGAGGAGTTTCTGGAGAAACAGAATAATCCTCTCAGGGTGTTTTTCAAAAGGATTCTTGAAATTGAGAAGGCTGTCCCTGCTGTCTCCCTGAGGAAAAAGCCACCCAATCTGCATTTTGTCTCCTCAAGAGGGGGAGATAAATGAAGGCTTGGCATGCCATCTCTGAAAGGTTGCTGACACTGGGCTGCTCCTTTGGTTGAGATAAAGTATGATAAATTATTTAACTTATTAATTTGTTAAATGTTATGGACTGGCAAAAAAACCAAACCAAAACAAAACAGAAAAACCCTTGTATATGTTATTTAAAAAAAAAATGCTTCACAGCTATCAAATTAGTACAATACTCACAGGTATACTGACCAGTATTCACCACAGTATTTCTAACTAGAAAACAATACTCCTGTTCTAGAAATCTGATTCCAAGTACGTAGTCTAATTAAATACTTTATTGTACCTCAGTTTTTTCTAGTAGATTCACAGGTGTCCTATAGTGAATCCAACATCTTTTTAATCTGTGCAAAGAAACTGGGAGATGTATTTAGTCATATTCCCCTGCCATTACATTTACCACTAGAGTTGTTTAGTCACCCCCATCCTGCAGTACCTTTAAAGAAAACAAGCCTGATAGGCTGATAATTTTCATTGATTTTGAAGATTCCCAAGGCCCTGTGGACTTTTTTCTGCCTGCAAGTCTAAATTAATTTGCACTTTCTCCAGGAGCCATTTATGTTAACATCAATTTTTTAAAAGACCTAACATTTGTATAACACATTAGAAATTTTTGTAACTCTTTAAAGTTCTTTTGCATGTATTTTCTCAATGAACCAAGCTGTGCTCAATGACCTATGATGTTTTTTGTGTTTCCTAATGAGTCATTTGCATTTCTCCATTTAAGAATTTCAGTCACTTATCAAAAATATCAATATTTTGTTGTTCATTATGCATCCACAGCCTGCTTTATTTCTAATCATCTTGTTTCCCTTTCCTTTCTTCTTTTATAATTGTTTTCCCAGGAATCCAACAAGATGGGAATGCAGTACTTTAGTCTGATGAAGCTCTGCAGAAATAATGACCGAAAACTAGCTGCAGCCAAATTTTATAGCTTTCTTGTCCTAAAAAAACAGCGGGCTATTGAGCTGAGCCAGAGTGCTCCCTATGCAGATATTATAGCTACAGTGGGACCAATGTTCCATAAAATGTGAAGGAAACCCAGAACATGCAGATTTATGTCACCATTGGAATTTCTTTATAGATTGTTCAGTTTAATGCCAAAGCTGTCTGGAAGCAGCTGAAGGTCTGGTCCATTTCATAGATAGGTTTTTCCTCTTTGTAAGCTCCTATTTCCTCTTTGTAAGCTCAGAATAATCATAGCTAGAATTGGAAACCTATATGCTTACAGAAATACTTAATTATAGCTAAGTAATATTTTAACTTAGCTGACTTGAATGCATATCATTTACCATTTCCCTGACTTGAGTGTTGCATTTAGAATACATTTTTAAAATACTATATGCCTTCAAGAAACATTCAAGGATTTTTAAAAAATTGGATTATTTACTTAAATTTTATGGGATTAATTAATAATTAACACTTTTTTATTTCCCCACAGACAATAATTTATTTGATTCTAAAGCATATCATTCTTCATTTGATGTGCCCCGGCTTTTAATCTAATGTCTTAATTGAAGAGTTATAAAATTCATCTTAGTTTTTAATTATCTGAGTGGCCTTATTCTAATAATAGGTCATTCAACCTATTTATATACTATTTAATGATTATTATGACCATTATTTATGTATCAGCAAAACTGCTTCTTAACATTAAAAAAATTAATGGATACTTATTCAGCGTGTTGTCTGCAACTACAATTAAAGTAAAGGTCACTAAAATAAATGTTATTTATGTGGTGTTTACTGAGCATTTTTGACATTAAAACCATTCTTTTTCTTTTCTCTTAGTTGAAGTTTAAGTTAAGAAATTTTCATGTAATTGTGAGCTCCATAGTGTGCTGTAAAATGAAGCCTGTGGGACTGTCTAAAATACTATTGTATCTGGAATTATGCTACAGACTAAATTGTAAATGGCCCCTTTGAATGTATTAACTATAAGTTTTAAGTGTCAAAATTGCCCTTTTAAAATTTTCCTTTAATTTTTTTTTTTCTTTTTTTTTTTTGCGGTACGCAGGCCTCTTACTGTTGTGGCCTCTCCCGTTGCGGAGCACAGGCTCCGGACGCGCAGGCTCACCGGCCATGGCTCACGGGCCTAGCCGCTCCGCGGCATGTGGGATCCTCCCGGACCGGGGGACGAACCCGTGTCCCCTGCATCAGCAGGCGGACTGTCAACCACTGCGCCATCAGGGAAGCCCAAAATTTCTTTTAATTTTTAATCAGCACACAGAAAAAATTGACTTTTTAATTTTGGTGCACAGTTCTATGAATTTTACATGTATAGATTCCTGTAACCACCACCAGAACTAGGATACCAAAAAACTACGTTGTACTATCCCTTAGTAGTCACACCCTTCCCCCATTCTAACTCCTGGCAAGTACTCTTCTACATGACTATAGTTTTATCTTTTTAAGAATGTCATACAAATGGAATTACATAGTATGTGACCTTTTTGAGACTGGCTTCTTTCACTGGGTGTGTCTTTGAGCTTAGTACAAATTGTAGCAAGCGTCAGTGGTTCAATCCTATGTATTGCTGAGTAGTGTTCTGTTCTCTGGATACACCAGTTTATTTATCCATTTATCCCCTGAAGGACATTTAAGTTGTTTCCAGCTTTTGACAATTATAAATAAAGATGCTACATATACCTCTGTATAGTTTTTGTGTGAATATAAGTTTCTTCTCTAAGGTAAATATCTAGGACTGGGTCATATGATAAGTGCATGTTTTTTGTTTTTATAATTGGAGTATAGTTGCTTTACAATATTGTGTGAGTTTATACTGTACAGCAAAGTGAATTAGCTATACGTATACATATATCCCCTCTTTTTTGGATTTCCTTCTCATTTAGGTCACCACAGAGCACTGAGTAGAGTTCTCTGTGCTATACAGTAGGTTCTCATTAGCTATCTATTTTATACATAGTATCAGTAGTGTATATATGCCAATCCCAATCTCCCAATTCATCCCACCCCCTCCTTCCCCCTTGGTATCCATATGTTTGTTCTCTACATCCGTGTCTCTATTTCTGCTTTGTAAATAAGGTCGTCTATACCAATTTTTTCAGATTCCACATATATGTGTTAATATGCGATACTTGTTTTTCTCTTTATGACTTACTTCACTCTGTATGACAGTCTCTAGATCCATCCATGTCTCTACAAATGACCCAATTTCGTTCCTTTTTATGGCTGAGTAATATTCCATCTTCTTTATCCATTCCTCTGTTAATGGACATTTAGGTTGCTTCCATGTCCTACCTATTGTAAATAGTGCTGCAATGAACATTGGGGCGTATGTGTCTTTGAATTATGGTTTTCTCTGGGTATATGCCCAGTAGAGGGATTACTGGGTCATATGGTATTTCTAGTTTTACTTTTTTAAGGAACCTCCATACTGTTCTCCATAGTGGCTGTATCAATTTACATTCCCACCAACAATGCATGAGGGCTCCCTTTTCTTCACACCCTCACCAGCATTTATTGTTTATAGATTTTTTTTGTTGGTTGGTTTGATTGTTTTTTTAACATCTTTATTGGAATATAATTGCTTTACAATGGTGTGTTAGTTTATGCTTTATAACAAAGTGAATCAGCTATACATATACATATATCCCCATATCCCCTCCCTCTTGCGTCTCCCTCCCACCCTCCCTATCCCACCCCTCTAGGTGGTCACAAAGCACCAAGCTGATCTCCCTGTGCTATGCGGCTGCTTCCCACTAGCTATCTATTTTGCATTTGGTAGTATATATAAGTCCATGCCACTCTCTCACTTCGTCCCAGCTTACCCTTCCCCCTCCCCATGTCAAGTCCATTCTCCACATCTGCATCTTTATTCCTGTCCTGCCCCTAGGATCTTCATAACCAATTTTTTTTTCTTAGACTCCATATATATGTGTTAGCATATGGTATTTGTTTTTCTCCTTCTGACTTACTTCACTCTGTACGACAGACTCCAGGTCCATCCACCTCACTACAAATAACTCAATTTCGTTTCTTTTTATGGCTGAGTAATATTCCATCGTATATATGTGCCACATCTTCTTTATCCATTCATCTGTTGATGGACACTTAGGTTGATTCCATGTCCCGGCTACTGTAAATAGAGCTGCAGTGAACATTGTGGTACATGACTCTTTTTGAATTATGGTTTTCTCAGGGTATATCCCCAGTAGTGGGATTGCTGGGTCATATGTTAGTTCTATTTTTAGTTTCTTAAGGAACCTCCATAGTGGCCGTATCAATTTACATTCCCACCAACAGTGCAAGAGGGTTCCCTTTTCTCCACACCCTGTCCAGCATTTATTGTTTGTATATTTTTTGATGGTGGCCATTCTGACTGGTGTGAGGTGATACCTCATTGTAGTTTTTTTTCTTTTTTAATTTTAGAACTTTATTACTTTTTTTATACAGCAAGTTCTTCTTAGTTACCAATTTTACATATATTACTGTATATATATCAATCTGAATCTCCCTATTCATCACACCATCACCACCTCCGCCCCGCCCTGCCACTTTCCCCCCTTGGTGTCCATACGTTTGTTCTCTATATCTGTGTCTCAATTTCTGCCTGGCAAACCGGTTCATCTGTACCATTTTTCTAGGTTCCACATATATGCTTTAATATATGATATTTGTTTTTCTCTTTCTGCCTTACTTCACTCTGTATGACAGTCTCTAGATCCATCCATGTCTCCACAAATGACCCAATTTCGTTCCTTTTTATGGCTGAGTAATATTCCATTGTATACATGTACAACATCTTTTTATCCATTCGTCTGTCGATGGGCATTTAGGTTGCTTCCATGACCTGGTTTTGTAAATAGTGCTGCAATGAACATTGGGGTGCATGTGTCTTTTCGAATTATGGTTTTCTCTGGATATATTGAGATTGCTGGGTCATATGGTAATTCTATTTTTAGTTTTTTAAGGAACTTCCATACCGTTCTCCATAGTGGCTGTATCAATTTACATTCCCACCAACAGTGCAAGAGGGTTCCCTTTTCTCCACACCCTCTCCAGCATTT
>NC_041227.1:26168686-26169091 GCF_002837175.3 Physeter macrocephalus
GTGTCTGGCCTTACATTTAGGTCTTTAATCCATTTTGAGTTTATTTTTGTGTATGGTGTTAGGGAGTGTTCTAATTTCATTCTTTTACATGTAGCTGTCCAGTTTTCCCAGCAGCACTTATTAAAGAGACTGTTATTTTCTCCACTGTATATCCTTGCCTCCTTTGTCATAGATTAGTTGGCCATAGGTACGTGGGTTTGTCTCTGGGCTTTTTATCCTGTTCCATTGATCTATATTTCTGTTTTGGTGCCAGTACCATATTGTCTTGATTACTGTAGGTTTGTAGTGTAGTCTGAAGTCAGGGAGTCTGATTCCTCCAGCTCCGTTTTATTCCCTCAAGACTTCTTTGGCTATTCGGGGTCTTTTGTGTCTCCATACAAATTTTAAGATTTTTTGTTTTAGTTC
>NC_041227.1:26170005-26182978 GCF_002837175.3 Physeter macrocephalus
GAAGTTCCTTTAGCATTTTTTGTAGAGCTGGTTTGGTGGTGCTGAATTCTCTTAGCATTTGCTTGTCTGTAAAGCTTTTGATTTCTCCGTTGAATCTAAATGAGATCCTTGCCGGGTAGAGTAATTTTGCTTGTAGGTTATTCCCTTTCATCACTTTAAATATATCATGCCACTCCCTTCTGGCTTGTAGAGTTTCTGCTGAGAAATCAGCTGTTAACCTTATGGGAGTTCCCTTGTATGTTATTTGTCGTTTTTCCTTTGCTGCTTTCAATAAGTTTTCTTTGTCTTTAATTTTTGCCAATTTGATTACTATATGTCTCAGCGTGTTTCTCCTTGGGTTTATCCTGCCTGGGATTCTCAGAGCTTCCTGGACTTAGGTGGCTATTTCCTTTCCCATGTTAGGGAAGTTTTCAACTACAGTCTCTTCAAATATTTTCTTGGGTCCTTTCTCTCTCTCTTCTCCTTCTGGGACCCCTATAAGGCGATTATTGTTGCGTTTAATTTTGTCCCAGAGTCCCTTAGGCTGTCTTCATTTCTTTTCATTCTTTTTTCTTTATTCTGTTCCACGACAGTGAATTCCACCATTCTGTCTTACAGGTCACTTATCCGTTCTTCTCCCTCAGTTATTCTGCTGTTGCTTCCTTCTAGTCTGTTTTTCATTTCAGTTATTGTGTTGTTCATCTCTGTCTGTTTGTTCTTTAATTCTACTAGGTGTTTGTTCTTTAATTCTTCTAGGTCTTTGTTAAACATTTCTTGCATCTTCTTGATCTTTGCCTCCATTGTTTTTCCGAGGTCCTGGATCATCTTCACTATCATTATTCTGAAATCTTTTTCTGGAAGGTTGCCTATCTCCACTTCATTTAGTTGTTTTTCTGGGGTTTTATCTTGTTCCTTTGTCTGGTACATAGCCCTCTGCCTTTTCATCTTGTCTATCTTTCTGTGAATGTGGTTTTTGTTCCACAGGCTGCAGGATTGTAGTTCTTCTTGCTTCTGCTGTCTGCCCTCTGGTGGATGAGGCTATCTAAGAGGCTTGTGCAAGTTTCCTGATGGGATGGACTGGTTGTGGGTAGAGCTGGGTGTTGCTCTGGTGGGTAGAGCTCAGTAAAACTTTAATCCGCTTGTCTGCTGGTGGGTGGGGCTGGGTTCCCTCCCTGTTGGTTGTTTGGCCTGAGGCGACCCAACACTGAAGCCTACCTGGGCTCTTTGGTGGGGCTAATGGTGGACTCTGGGAGGGCTCACGCCATGGAGTACTTCCCAGAAGTTCTGCTGCCAGTGTCCTTGTCCTAACGGTGAACCACATCCACCCCCTGCCTCTGCAGGAGACCCTCCAATACTAGCAGGTAGGTCTGGTTCGGTCTCCTATGGGGTTACTGGGTCCCAATGCACATGCTACTTTGTGTGTGTCCTCCAAGAGTGGAGTCTCTGTTTCCCCCAGTCCTGTCAAAGTCCTGCAAGCAAATCCTGCTAGCCTTCAAAGTCTGATCCTCTAGGAATTCCTCCTCCCATTGTTGGACCCCCAGGTTGGGAAGCCTGATGTGGGGCTCAGAACCTTCACTCCAGTGGGTGGACTTCTGTGGTATATGTGTTCTGCAGTTTGCGAGTCACCACCCAGCAGTTATGGGAATTGATTTTATTGTGATTGCGCCCCTCCTACCATCTCGTTGTGGCTCCTCCTTTGTTTTGGATGCGGGGTATCTTTTTTGGTGAGTTCCAGTGTCTTCCTGTCAATGATTGTTCAGCAGTTAGTTGTGATTCCGGTGCTCTCGCAAGAGGGAGTCCGGTTTTATATATTTTTTTAATGAGTGGATGTTGAAATTTGTTAAATGCTTTTTCTGAATTGATTAGATCCTGAGGTTTTTCTCTAGACTATTAACTATTACACCAACCAAGTTTTTTTTTTTTTTTTTGGCTGTGTTGGGTCTTCATTGCTGTGCGCGGGCTTTCTCTAGTTGTGGCAAGCAGGGCTACTCTTCATTGCAGTGCACAGACTTTTCATTGTCGTGGCTTCTCCTGTTGCAGAGCACAGGCTTTAGGCGTGCAAGCTTCAGTAGTTGTGGTACGCAGGCTCAGTAGTTGTGGCTCTTGGGCCTTGGAGCGCAGGCTCAGTAGTTGTGGTGCGTGGGCTTTGTTGCTCCGCGGCATGTGGGATCTTCCTGGGCCAGGGCTCGAACCCATGTCCCCTGCATTGGCAGGCGGATTCTTAACCACTGCACCACCAGGGAAGCCCACCAACCAAGTTTTGAATTTTTAACCAGCTTTACATATCCAGGATAAACTCTACTTGGTCATGCTATATTATTTCTTTTATGTATCACTGGATTCAATTTGCTAATATAGTTTAACAGCTTTACTGAGATATAATTCACATATAATAAAAGTTTTAAAGTGTTAAAAAACCCTTTTTATAAAGTGTTAAATTCATGGTTTTTCATATATTCACAGTATTATGCAACCAATACCATTATCTCATTTTAGAACATTTAAATCATTCATATAGCAACCCCATACTCATAAGCAATGACTCTTCACTCCCTCCTTCCCCGCAACTCCTGGCAACAAGTAATCCACTTTCTGTCGCTCGTATAACATATGGCTTTTTGTTTCTGGCTTTTTTTCACTTAGCATAATGTTTATTTATGTTGTAGAATGTATCTGTACCTCATTCCTTTTAATGGCCAAATTAATATTCCATTATATGGATATGCATTTTGTTTATCCATTCATCTGTTGGTAGACATATGATTTGTTTCCATTTTTTGACTATAATGAATAATGTTGCTGTGAACAATAGTTTATAATTTTTTATGTATACATGTTTTCATCTTTCCTGGATGTATATGTAGGGGTGGAATTGCTGGGTCATATGATAATTCTATGTTTAACTTTTTAAGGAATTGTCAAGCTGTTTTCCAAAGTACCTGTGCCATTTTAAATTTCCACCAACAATATATGAGAGTTCCAATTTCTCTATATCTTTGCCAACACTTGCTATTGCCCCTTTTTTTATTATAGCTATCCTAGTGAGTATAAAGTAATATCTCGTGGTTTTGATTTGCATTTTCCTAATAACTAATGATGTTGATCATCTTTTCAGATAGATTTGCTAGTATTTTGTTTAGGATTTTTGCATCTGTGTTCATGAGGGATATTGGTCTGTATTTGTCTTTTCTTGTGCTGCCTTTTTCTGATCTTGGTATCAGGGAAATACTGACCTCATAAAAATAACTTGGGAAGTGTTTCCTCCTATTTTATTTTTCTGTGAAAAGACTGTGTAGAGCTGGTACTATTTCTTCTTTAAGTGTTTCATAGAATTCACCCATGAAACCATCTGGATCTGGAGATTTGTATTTTGGAATGTTTTAAACTATGAATTCAATTTTTAAAATAGTTGTAAGGCTATGCAGTTATCTATTTCAATTTGGGTGAGTTTTAGTAGTTTGTGTTTTTCAAGGAATTGTTCCATCTCATCTAAATTGGTGATTATGTGTGTAGAGTTGTTTAGAGTGTTCCCTAATTATCCTTTTAATGTCTGCAGGGTCCACAGTAATAACTCCTCTTTCATTCCATGTATTGTTAATTTGTATCTTCTCTCTTTTTTCTTTTAAATCATATTAGAGGCTTATTAATTTTATTGGTCTTTTCAAAGAACCAGCTTTTGGTTTCATTGATTTTCTCCTTTGCCTTTCTTTTTCAATTTCATTGATTTCTGGTGTGATATTTATTGTTTCCTTCCTGAAGCTTGCTTTGAGTTTATTTTGCTCTTATTTTTTAGTTTCATTAAGGTGGAAGCTTAATTGATTTGAGACCTTCTTTAAACAGTTAATGCTATATATTTCCCTCCAAGCACTGCTTTAGCTGCATTGCACAAATTTTGACATGTTGTATTTTCATTGTTGTTCAGTTCAGAATATTTTCTAATTTCCCTTGAGACTTCCACTTTGACATGTGGATTATTTAGAAGTATGTTGTTTAATTTTCAAGGGAGAGTTTCCTGTTACCTTTCTGCAATTATTTATAGTCTAATTCATTATGGTCAGATAACATACTTTAAATGATTTTGATTCTTTTAAATTTATTCAAGTTTGTTTTATGACCTAGTGTAGGGTCTGTCTTGATGGATGGGCACTTGAATATATTCTGCAGTTGTTAGGTGGAATGTTCTATAAATGTCAATTGAACCTAGTTGGTTGTTAGTGCTATTCAGTTCTTCTATATCCTGGCTTATTGTCTGTCTACTAGTTCTATTGATTACAGAGAAAGGAATGTTCATGTCTGCAATTATAATTGTGAATCTATTTCTTCTTCCAGTTCTGACAAGTTTTGCTTCATGTATTTTGAAGCTCTTCTACAATTATTTACAATTATTATGTCTTCCTTGTGAAGTGACCCTTTTATTTTTATATAATGATTCTCTTTATCTCTGGTAATTTTCTTTGCTTTGAAGTCTACTTTTTCTCATATTAAGCCATTCCAGCTCTCCTTTAATTCGTATTATGGTATATCTTTCCCCATCTTTTACTTTTAGCTTACTTATATCATTATATTTAAAGTGAGTTTCTTGTAGAAAGCATCTAATTAAGTCATTTTTTATCCATCCTGAAAAATCTCTGTTTAATTGGTGTTTATACATTTAATGTAAATAGTGACATGTTTGGATTTAGATCTACCATTTTATTTTTTGTTTACTGTTTGTTTCCTCTATTTTTCATTCCTCTGTTTCCTCCTTTCTTGCCTTCTTTTGGAATATTTGAACTTTTTTTTTAGAATTCCATTTTAATTTATCTGTTGTTTTTTACTATATCTTTTGTTACAGATATTTTTAAATGGTTTCTTTAAGGATTACAAAATAAATACTTAACTTTTCACAGTCTACTCAGAATCAGTATTTTACCACTTCAAGTGGAGTGTAGAATCCTTGTACCATATAAGTTCCTTTATACTTCCTGCTTTATATTGTAATCAAAATTGTCTTATATATTACATCTACCTACATTGAAACCCCATCAAACAGTGTTATGATTTTTGCTTTCAATTGTCATACATATTTTAAAGAATTCAAGAGGAGCACAGTTTATTAAATTTACCCAAATATTTACCATTTTTAGTGTCCTTCTTTCCTTCCTGATGTTCTAAGTTTCCTTCTAATATAATTTCCCTTCTGTCTGAAGAATTTTCTTTAACAGTTCTTTCAGAGCAGGTCTGCTGACAATGAATTTTCTTAACTTACCTTTATCTGAGAATGTCTTTATTTTACTTTTATTCCTGATGGATGTTTTTGCTGGGTATAGAATCCTGGTTGACTGCTCTTTTCTGTCGGCAATTTAAAATTCTTGTTCCATTTTTCTCCTGCCCTTCATGGTTTCAGTTGAGAAATTCACAGTTATTCACATCTTTATTCCTATGTAATTAACACATCATTTTTCTCTGATTGCTTGCAAGATTTTTTTCTTTATTTTTAGTCTTCAATAGTAACTGGAATCATTATTTTTCTATTATTATCATTATTATGATTTGGTTTATCCTCTTTGGGGTTCACCAGAAAGCTGGAGCTTGTAGCTTTATTTACTCTGTTCTGTTTTGCTGCCTTCTCCCCACAATTGCACCTGCATCTGGAGCCAAATGGTGGGAGGACGGAAAAAGACAAAAGAAAATAAATAAATAAAAATAAAAACAAAAAACCAGCAGAGGCTCACACTCTCTTAGGACTACAGATACTCGATTGGAGAAGTTTTTCCTCCCTCAGAGTTTTAGGGATCTGTGGGTCCCTGATGTCACAGCAACCACTGCAGGATTCCCTGGGAGCTGACTCATGAGATAATGGAGAAAAGATTAAAAAATAAAAGAAAAATTATTTCCCCCTCTCACCCTCAGCATTAGGGGTCTCCTTTCCTAACCCTAAAGTCAGAACTAGGGAGATTCATGGGCACGCTCTCTGTGTTGATTCCCCAAGTCCAGGTTTTGGGCTGCCTTCAGACCAGGCTGGGGGATACCAGAGGAAGAAAAACTGGTAAATTCACTAGTCAGTCGTATGTCAGATTCTATCCTCTTCCCCAATTTCCTGCTAGTATTTTTGGAGTCCTCAAGTAGCTGCTACATACATTTTGTTCAGGTTTATTGTGGCATTCAGTGGGAGGAATGTGCTTACCCAGAATTGGAACCAAAATTGCTTTTGAAACTAAACAAATTTAAGTATTTCCCAATGTGTACAAAACAAAAACTACTAATTTCTTTAGAATAATTTGTTTTATGCTTAAAATACTCACTTGTTACAATTTATGTTGTAACTAAACATTGGTTCTCTTCTTCTCAATCAAACGCTTTATGTTGCTGAGGAGAGATTCTTAACACCATCCCAGATGGGAGTAATGGGGATAGAGGTCCTCTCTCTTTTTGTGGGGTGAAGTTCCTTGTGGATATTTCTGGGAAATGTAGTCTTCTAAGTACCAAGGGAAAAAACCTGAGGACAAACAAAAAATATTTTTAAAATAAGGATCTCAGAAATTATCTCCTGATAAACAAACAACAATTACATGGCTTCCTTTGGTTTTGCTTTAAGTGTAAATAAGTCACTTATATAATTTAGGTGGGCCTTAGGGCAGATAAAACATTTCATCAATTAACTTGCTAATTTAGCATTAGTTTTTTGTTTGTTTGTTTGCTTTTACACAGAAGGCCTTATTTCACATGGCCTTTTCAACTACAATTTCCTATTTCTGCCACGATTGCTGTCATGTTTTTCCACAAAGCATAATATAATGATGGCCATCTGATAGGAGAATTCGGTTAATTGAATGAGGGAAAAATATTACCAATGCAAAAAAAACTTATAGGCATTTGTTGCAAAATTATATGTATTGTTATAGAGTGATGGATTTACCACAGATCAGAGCTACGAAAAAGATTTAACTTTGAAAAGTAACAGTTAATTAAAAATAATTATTTTTTTCATGTACATTGTAAATATTAACTATTTCTCACCAGGCCAGTATTGCAGGGTCATGATATGAAGTCGGTGAAGTCACTTTACAAATACTTCTCTTGGAAAATTCAGTTTAGGGTGGAGGGTACCAAGTACAGCCTTACCAAAAGTAGACAGAGACTTTAGGACTTAAAAGTATTAAGAGACGAGGATAGCATCTGGCATTGTGTTCTTATAGAAGACTAGGGCCTGGCACAATGCATGCTTGCTCTCTCATTCACTTAGTCAATATTTATTGAGCACCTGATATGTGTTAGGCACCATTGTAAGCACTGGGGATATGGCAGGAGACAAAACAAAGTCCCTTCCTTCATGGAGTGTACATTCTAGCGGGGGTAATAATGAAAGACTACAAATAGTAAAAATACAATCTGGTGGTGAAATACAGCAACCTAGGGCAGAGGAAGTGAGGGAGGAGGGAATCACTATTTTATTTTGGGTGGTCAAGGAAGGCCTCCCTGGGACAGCGACATTTGAGCAGAGATCTGGAAGAAGTGACAGATGGTTTGAGCAGAGGAATGACAGATCAGATAGTTAGGGCTGGTTCAGAAGGAGGGAGCCCCTTTCCATTTAGCCCCACTTCCCACACATGGAGCAGATAAGAAACCAGGCCCAGAGAGTGAGTTAACTTATCTAAAGTTGCAGGGCTAGAAGTGGAAACGCTAGGCAGAGAGTCCAGTTTTCTTTACTTTTCCCACTTGTTTTTCCTCTTCTTCCCCTGTGATAGTGGGTGGAAGACAGACACAGAAGGGAAAGGTGTATAATAAACACTTACTTTAGGTTGTGACTCATATCTTTCCATCTTTCCAATGATTCACCATCTTAATACCTCAAGGAAAAACATTTTTGTTTTCACATATTTAAGATTCTTGCTATCATTTTTCTAAGTAGTCTGCGTGCTGTTTGCATTAAATACTCAGAGGTACTTGATCTGAGGAGTAAAAAATGTTCTCAGAGGAATTCGGATCAAATTACTATTTAAGCCAACCGTGTGACAGGGAGTAAGACTGTTATCATCATCCGATGTTACATATGAGAAAGCTGAGGCCCACAGAGGTGAAGGGGCTTGCCCAGGGTCACACGACCTGTCAGTGGGCCAACGTGCTCTCTGCCAGGCCCCGCCGCCCAGGTCTAAGTACAGGAGGGTGTGGAGGTGGGAGAGGCCCCTACTCCATGCATGCTGGCGTCTGCTCCCGCGCCCTCTGGAGCAAGACACTAACTATCTCTTTAAGAAGGAAAGTGAAGCGGGCCGCTTACGCAGCTGCCGGCGAGCCGCCGACTGGCTGGTCCCCTCCATCCACCTCACCCTCCCTTCCCCTCCCTCCCTCCCTCCCGGCAGCCCCAGCCGCGGCGAGCACCCAGCAAGCCGCCTCCAGCAGGGGCTCCGGAGAGCAGTTCGGCGGCCTGGGCAGGGCAGCCGAAGCCATGGAAGCCTCCGCAGGTGATGACAGGAACCTCCGGGCCCACCGCCCAGCTGTGCCGCCGCAGCCCAGAGTGCCAAGTGCGGGGTGGGGGGAGGGGAGGCGCGGGCCCCGCAGGGGAGCGGCCGGAGCGCCCGGCGGGCAGCCGGCCCTCCAGGCTTTCCGTCCGCGGCGGCCCAGCTGTCAGCGGCCGGGGACTCTGCTGCCCGCTGTCCCCGCCCGCGCTCACCCGCCCCTGTCTGTCTGTTTTCCCCACCGCCGCAGGTTGCTGATCTGGGCCAGGCAGCTGCAGCAGCGACTGCAGAGGCGCTGCGCCAAGCCGGGCCGGAGTGGTGAGAGCCGGCGGGGCTGCGGAGGGCGAGTGGACTCAGGTGAGGAGGCCTCGGCGGAGCAGGGATGGGGGCCTGCGCTGCACCGCGGCGGGCGGCGGGCGGCGGCCGGCGGGCGGGGGCTGCTCTCTGCGGTAGAATCCCTCAGAGGGCACCAGCCTTGGAGGGGTTAACTGTGACTCATTCTTACCATCCCTTCATTCCCCTACATCCCTCGAAGCGCCCCACCACCACCACCTAGAAATTCACTAATTAGAGGATGCTGGTAGCAGCAGAGAAGATGCCCAAAGTGGGCTATTTGGAGGATTTTAGGGATCACCCCATTCCTATTCGTTTTCCTCTTACGGCATTTGGCAAACATTTAAGCCTCTTTCTTTCTTGGAGGAGGAGCAAGAGTACCTGGGGGTGGGGGAAGCAGGGAACCCCACACCCAGCCCAAGGTCAAGTGCCAGTGACTGCTTTCTTCCCATATTCTCCCCTGAGAAGAACCAGGGCCCTGCGGTAGATCTGGAAAAAAATGTCCATGACCCCTAGAGTAGGAGATCTAAGCCTCAGTCTCCATGGATTCTCCACGGGATGTGATGGTTTCTCCTTGTGCCCCTCAGCAGGAAGCTGGGCTGTTGGGAACACCTACTAGCCTGGGAAGCGCCCATATTCCCTTACTCAACCCAGCAGATTGAGGAGAGGCCTGGCGACACACTGCCTGTCTCCTCTGCCTTCTCTGCCCGTCTGCAGGTGGGATGGGCTGGAGTTGCTTCCCAGAAAAAGGTGATCTCTGCAGGCAGGGTCGGGTAGGGAAAGTGCCAGAGATTGGGGTTCTAGTCCTTTAGCTTGCTCGTAGGCCACAAGTAGCCATCTTAAAATTCTGTAGGCGTGGGTGTCTGTCTGTTAATCTGTTAAATTCAGGAGCTGGATTAGATGGTCTGTACAATTTTAATATGCCATTCAAGCAGGTCTTACATGTCAGGGGGACATCCCTATTAAAGCAACCCAGAATTTAAACTTGGGTCTATGAAATAATTGGGGTTTCCTCAGTTGACCTTTTTCAACTGGAGACTTCTCAAGTGAAACATTGACTGTGTGGACCTCGTGGAACTGGAGGTATCAGACAGCCCTATATTGTCAGCTCTGCGCCATCACTGGGATGACCTTTGTCAAGTTACCTCCCTTCCCCAAGCTTCAGTTTCCTCATCTGTAAATCTGGGAAGAAGGGTACGTATCTCAGAGGGTTGATATAAGGATTGAATGAGACATATATGAAAGCACTTAAAATAGTGCCTGTGCCTGGCACATAGTAGGTTCTCAGGGACACAGGAGTTAGGAGATAGACTGGAGGAAGAGAGAAGGGGTGGCTGTTCTTAGTCCTGTTTTCTCCCACCTCCCCCACCCCACTGGTCTCTTTTACATCCCTGCGGATGGTTCCCTGCCAGGGGATAATGAATGCTGGAGTGTGTTGGGCTGCCAGGCTGAGGGGCCTAGGAAGCAATCAGGAGGTACAGACATTTCCACTGCAAGGGCGCTGACGTCATTCCAGCAGTGATGGTCCCAAGGAGGCATGTATAGCCCAGCACTGGGTTTGGAAAATCTTGGCCTCCGAGGGCCGAGTCCCGAAGGGAACAGAAGCATCAGAATCTTATGTGCTGGCAGGGAGGCAGGGGCCGTGGCTTTCTGGTTTCACGTGGATTCCCCTGCTGCTCCCTTGCCCTCCCAGGAATCTCTCATTAGAATCTCCATGAGACAAGGAGGTCAAGTTTTTGGTGTCTGTATTTTCTATTCTCTATCTTCCCTCCTGCTGTCCCGTTCAGCCTTTCGTTCATCTTTTCTTGCTCCAGTTTATTTCAAAGATACATTCTGCCCCTTGACAGCATGATAAAGAAGCCTCCCCATAGGGTGGGGCAGGGCATTTTACTGCTGCACCATTTGGGCCGAAAGAAGTTGTTATGTCCCCACCTGCCCTCAATCCCCATTAGATTGTGAGCTCCTTCTGGCAGAGGCATGGACTTTTTCCTCTCTGTGTCTCCAATCTCTAGCCCATGGCTAGGCATAAAGTGGGTCCTCAGGAAGTGTTGAATCAAATAAGTTGGAGGAAATTATGTCCCTAAGCCAACCAGCTTTGGGAGAAACTGTGAGAATGTGTTGACAGTGTAGGGAAAAGCATTTTAAAGTATAGGGTACTGTGCCAGTTGTTGACTGTCGTTATTTATTGCTCTTACTGTTATTATTGCTATTGCCAGGGGCCAACAGTTGTTTTACCTTCTCCTCAAGTCAGGCTTGAAGGGACTAGATGTGCCTGGGGGGTGTGATTATGTTGACAAACAGTTGGTTCTGGCTGGTGAAAGATAAGCATGAAGGGAAGAGGATGGAAAAAGAGTGATTCCAGCCACTTAACTGTGTTTCGGGGAGGGGGCAGATAAGGAGAATCAAATGGGCCAAAATGGACATGTAGCAAAAAATCAGGAGACCCAGGTCCCAGGTCTTGTTCCACCACCACCTCAATGTGTGACCTTGGGCCAATCACACCTCCACTCAAGACCTCTGGGTCTCCAGCTATAAAATGAGAAGACTGGACCACATGATCCCTAAGGCCCCTTCTGGTTCTGACATTTTGTCAAGTGGATTTTGTTAAATAAAAATGAGACAACTATTATTACTCTCAGTATCATTTATGGAATAGCAGACCATTACATATTTCAGGTAATCCTCATAACAGATGATACCACTTTGAAAGATGAGGAGACTGAGGCTTAGAGAGAGTGACTTGCCTAAGACTGCACAGCTCAAAGTGGCAGACTTGTTATCTGACACCTGGTCTATCGACTTGAAAGGGTGAGCTCTTGCAAAGGTTTCACAACCTCCCCTTGTCATCACTGTGAACTGTGTGTACACTTGCACACGTGCATAGGGCTTTGGAGGAGGGAAAGCTGTGAAGGATTCCTGACAAAAGGTCAGGCATTTCCCCAAAGGGATTGTTGCAGGGGACTTGCTGAGTTGAAGAGTGTGTAAGTCAGTGCTGGAAAGTCTTCCTTGCACTGTGAGCTCTGCTTTGCTGATGGGTGGTGGGTGCCCCTTTACCAAGGAGAACAGCCAGGATTGAATGACAATCATGACAGGTACATTTTTGAGCTCCTCCTATGTCCTGTGCTCTGTTTTACACAGGTTCACTTACTCCTCAGACAATCCTATAATGTAGGCACTACAATTTTACCCATTTTACAAGTGAGGAAGCAAGGGCAGTGAGGCAAAGGATTTCGCCCAGAGTTACACAGCTAATGTGTGGTAGAACTCGAGACAGTTTAGCTGGAAATGCACTGTCCTGAGAGTTGGAAAGACTGCGTTTAGTCCAAGCCCTCTCACTGACGGAGTGATTTTGGATCGGCCAGTTTCCTTCTGCATGACACAAATGGGCTGGATGCATCTATGGCTCTAAAGGGCCCAAATGCTGCCTTATCCCAGAACAGGAGTGGAGGGGATTCCTTGTCTAGCTAAACATGTATCAGCCTTTGTTTATTATTTATTTATTTTTTGGGCCCTAGACCAAGTGCACAGGATAAAGGAAGGAGTAAGAGGCGGTCCCTAGTTTCAAGAAGCTCATGGCTAACAGGGAGACAAATATCTAAATGTGTAGGTATGATGAACCATCTAGGAGCTGTGATAATACTGATGTGGGTGTAATGGGACAGGGAGGGGGGATGGCCTTTCCTACTCAGTGGGTCAGGAAGGTGAGGGTGATGCCATTTTCTGTGTTGAATTTGTATGTAATAATAATAATAATAATAATAATAATAATAATAATAATAATAAATGTTCTACCCAACTTAGGACATTTCCAAACAGTTCTTGGCTCTTGACCCCAGCAACCCAAAAAGTGGCCACAGAGTCTGAGGCACCATCCAAACTCACTCTGTGGCACAGTTCCAAAGGAACCATCCTTTTGTCTCAGGTGGGCTTGAACCTTCCCCGTCATCAGAGGCCTCTAGAGGCAGGACCCTGAGGCTCCTCTTGGAAAGCCTGTCTAGTGCCTATAACAATCCAATAGGCTTGGGAACGTCTTCCTCATGTCATTCTTTCACCTGTCTGGAGCACCTGACCCCTGGAGAGATGAAGGCATTTACCCAAGATTACTCAGCAAGGTTGGGGTCAGAACTCTGGCCTAATGGAATTGCATTTCTGAGCCATATGTGGATCTTTCTACATCTGGGTCACCAGGGACCTCAGGGGCTGTTTCTTCATTTGATGGGCAGCTT
>NC_041227.1:26183478-26208478 GCF_002837175.3 Physeter macrocephalus
CTGCATCGGCAGGCGGGCTCTCAACCACTGCGCCACCAGGGAAGCCCCATCCCTTTGTTTTTTAATCCATGTGTGTCTTTATAAAGTGGGTTTCCTGTAGAAAACATATAGTTGGGTCTTGTTTTTTCATCCACGCTGACAATGGATTTGAATTGATCTTTTAGTTAGTGTATTTAAACCATTCACATTTAAAGTAATTATTGCTATTACTGTTTTTGTAACTGTTTTGTATTCATTCTTTTTCTTTTTTTTTAATTTATTTTAAAAATTTTCCCTCTTTTCCTGACTTCCTCTGGGTTTTAATTTTATGATTCCATTTTCTCTCTTCTCTCAATTACTTCTTTAGAAAAGTTGTTAAGGGTTTCCGTAGAGTGTACAATATATGTTTGCAACTAATCTAAGTCCACTTTCTTTTATGTTTTTAATTATTGAGGTACAACTGACATATAACATTATATTACCTGAAAGGTGTATAACATAATGATTTGATATTTGTTTATAAGTCCACTTTCAAATAACACTATACCACTTCATAGGTATACAGTACAGGTGCCTTTTAACAGTGTATTCCCAATTCCTCCCTCTCATCCCTTATAACATTGCTGCCATTCATTTCACTTTCCATATGCTATAATCACCCAGTTCATTCTTGCTATTATTACTTTGGACAAATAATTATCTCTAAGATTAGGTAGGTATACAAGCAACAAAGATTTTATTTTACCTTCATTTCTTCCTTCTCTGATACTCTTCCTTCCTTATGTAGATCTGAGTTTCCAACCTGTATCATTTTCCTTCTCTCTGAAGAACTTCTTTTAACATTTCTTGCAAGGCAGGTCTACTTGGCACAAATTCCTTCACTTTTTTGTCTGAGAAAGAGTTTGTTTTTCCATTTTTGAATGATAATTTTGCTGGATACAACATTCTAGGTTGGTGGTTATTTTCTTTCAGCACTTGGATATCTCACTCCACTCTCTTCTTGCTTGCATGGTTTCTGATGAGAAAGTCCAGTGTAATTTTCATCCTTGTTCCTCTGTAAGTAAGATGTCCCCCTGACCCTATGGCTTCTTTCAAGATTTTCTCTTGTCTTTGGTTTCCTGTAGTTTGCATATGATATGCTTAGGTGTAGATTTTTTGGTATTTATCCTGCTTGGTATTTTTTGAGCTTCCTGGATTTGTAGTCTGGTGTCTATCATTAATTTTGGAAAATTGTAAGTCATTACTACTTCAGATATGTCTTCTGCTTCTTTCTCTCTTCTTCTCATTTTCTCATTATGTGTATGTTATACCTTTTGTAAATGTCCCACAATTCATAGATATTCTGTTCTAGATTTTTTTCCATTTTGCATTTTTTCCAGCTTTATTGAGATATAGTTGACGTATAACATTGTGTAAGTTTAAGGTATACAATGTGATGATTTATACACTTATGTATTGCAAAAAGATTACCACAGTAGCATTAGTTAATACCTCCATCACTTCACATAACTACCATTTCATTTTTTGTGGTGAAAACATTCTTAGTAACTTTCAAGTACATAATACAGTATTGTTAACTATAGTCACCATGCAGTACTTTAGATCTCAAAATTTATTCATCTTACAACTGGAAGTTTGTACCCTTTGACCAATATCTCCCAGTTTCCTCCATCTCCAGCCCCTGGAATCCACCATTCTACTCTCTGTCTCTATGAATTTGGCTTTTAGTGCATACAATTTTAGGACTGTTATGTCTTCTTAGTTTGGGGTTCACTCAGCTTCTTAAATCTGAAGGTTTATTATGTTCTTTTGCCAAATTTGGGCATTTTCCAGTTATTATTGTTTGTATATTTTCTGCACTGCACTCTTTCTCCTCTCCTCTGGGACTCCAATGACATAAGTATTGGTGGATTGGGTATTGTCCCACAGGCTCCTAAAGTTCTGTTTGTTTTTCTCATCTATTGTTTCTTTGTTCAGGTTATATAATTTGTATTGGTACATCTTCAGGTTCACTGCTTCTTTCCTCTGTCATCTCCATTCTGCCACTGTGTCCATCCAACGAGTTTTTATATTTTTTAGTTCTAAAATTTCCATTTGGTTTTCCTTTATATCTTGTATTTCTGTGTTTCAAGGGTGTTAATAGTTGCTTGTTGATCCTTTTCCTTTCTCCCCCTCCCCTCTTCCTTTTTTCTTATGATGGCTGCTTTAAAATCCTTGTCAGATGATCCCAACATCTGTGTCATCTTGATATTGGCATCTGTTGATTGCCTTTTCTCATTCCAGTTCAGACTGGTAATATTTGATTTTATCCTGGACTTTTTGGATTGGATTTTATCCTGGACTTTTTCTTTATCCAAGACTGTTCCCTTTTAAAACCTTCCATTTTAGCATGCATTCAACCTGTTTCAGTTCAGAATGCACATCTTGGCTCACTTTTGTGGTCTGTGTGTTTGAATGTCAATTTAGTTCCAAATTCAGGGCTATTTTGGTCTGCCTCGCTTGTGTGCTACCCAGAGGCCAATCTGAAACCATGCAGTATTCCACTTCACAGTTCCGTTCTCAAAGATTTTGGTATGTTAATTCTGGTGGGTTTCACGCATAGGACACTTGAGTGTGTACCCAGGACTTCATATACAAACTGAAAGACTCTCTGCAGCTCCCCCTTCTCTGTAACCCTCCCCACACACTCTGGCTGTGAGGGGGTGGGTGCTGCCCCTTTGTCACCTTTGCTTAGCGCAGAGCAAGGAGAATGACAGGGCTCCACCCTGCGCTGTCCATAGCACGCTGTGGAGTGTGTGTGTGTGTGGGAGGGGTGTCCCCCCACCCCGCGATCACATTAGTGCAGGGTGGAGCTGAGACCACCATGCTGTGAAGAGGCCTGGGCATGTCTACTGGAGGACAAGAGGCCACATGAGAAGATATCTAAAAGTGATAGGTCGAGATACAGCAATGTAATGTAAAATTCTTAAGAGTAGCTTAATGTTATTTTCTACTAAATTGCCTTTTTCTTTAGAATTATTTATATATTTAGGGTATGAGATATTTGTTATATTTTGCAAAAATTTTCTCTCCATTATGGCTCTCTTGCTTATGGTATTCTTTATGATACAGAAGTTTTATTCTTTATTTCATTTTTAGCTGGTCACATCTATCAATAATTTCCCTTATGTCTCTGAGATTCTGTTTCTTGATTAAGCAGGCTCTTTCCAAAGATTTACTTTAATCTTATATTCTTCAACAACAACAACAGTATAAGCAATTGGTGCAACATGGTGGTAACTGTAGAAGAGAGAGTGAGGAGTTTGAACTAGTTGTCTCTATGGATTGGCTGGAGTAAGGGCCAGGCAGGAAAGGAGGACTCTTTCCCTCGCAGTCCAGCCTGAAAGTCACACTGATAAAGTGTGTCCTGAACCTGACCGCTTCCTTACTACCCTCGCTCCTAGCAGTCGGGTCAAGCAACCCTGCCGGTCAACTTCATCTCTGGCCGAAGCAACCCCAACAGCCAGCTCCTTGGTGTGTGCTTCCCTCCTTACCCCCGTTTCAATTATCCATGGCTGTGAAATAAACCACTTTGAAACCCGGGTCTTAAGTCTCACAGTTCTGTGGTTTCCCTGAGCTAAGGTGGTTGTTCGTTTACGTGCTGTTGCTGGGGCCTTGGCTGGGTGGAACGTCTAGCTGTGGCTCACTCAACCTGGCTGGCAGTTGGTGCTGCAAGTTGGCTGGGTCGCCAGCTGGGACTGTGGGCTGCAGGCCTCAAATCTCCTCCATTTGGCCTTTCCATGTAGCTTCCAAGAGGACGGAAGTGGAAGCTGGCAGTCCTATTAAGGTCTGGCGTTGGAAGTCCCAGAACATCCCTTCCACGGCCTGCTAATGGTGAAAGCAGTCACGAGGCCAGCCCAGAATCAAGGGGGAGTATAGGAATCACTGGGGGCCGTCTGTGGAGACCAGCTACCATGATCTCCTTCAATTTTCCGGTTTCCAGAGACATCTTCTAAAAACAAAGACATCACTCCCCGGCTGAAATCCACCAGTGCCACCACCATGCTCACTATATAAACCTGTAACGCAACACCCTGCCTTACCTGGCCCTTGCCCAACTCTGCCCCTCACACCTCTGCTCTCCTCAAAAGGTCTCACTGTTTTTCTGGCACCCCTAATTCACCACCTCTCTCAATACACCTCTCAGAGCCTTTGTACTTGCTGTTCCATTATCCTAGAACAGTGTTCCTCCCAGCCTTCAGCTGGCTACTTCACTGCTCTCCTCACTGCTGTCACACTCTGGATACCTGACATTATTTATTTGTGCATGTTTTGGAACTCCACTAGAATGGAAGGTCCTTGCAGGTGGCACCTTTCTCTTTCCTATCCTGTACTCACTTCTAACACCTAGAACAGCACTGATCACAGGGATGGCATACCATAAATATACTCTGTGGTTAACTGAATTTATTTCCCTAAATCTTGGGCATCTATTGCTTTGAGAAATATACAAATTAATTCTAAACTAGGAAAAACTACAGTGGCATTTGGCAGACAGATCCAACAATACATCAGACCTACATACTCACTAGCAAATATTTCCACCTTCCTAATAAAAGCTGACAGCTGTTCTCCCGTGTACTCTATAGGGCAGCTGCTGCAAAGCCTGGCTCCTGATGGTCTGTAATCAATCTGCCCGACACATGTAGGGAACTCGGGGAACTCATAAGACCCACTCTGGGCAGAAGCCCTTGCAAGTGCTGCCCTTGGCATTTTAATTTTAATGCATTTTTGGTGTCAGCTGTCTCTTATTAATTCACTGAATTTAATTAGAGAGCTGAACAAGAATCCCTAAACTCTGCTTTCTCGGTGGTTCCTAAGAACACGGTTCAGTCCAAGGCTGTCAACCAAAGTGAACCCACATTTATCCAGGAAGCAGGTGCATGCTGAGGGCAGAATTCTTACAGACACATATCCCACGTGTCGAAGACAAATCTAAGTCCAAGATAAAGTTAATAAAGCCTGTTTATTCAGAAACTTGCAGCATGGGAACTCTTTTGCTGTCACCTTTGCTTCAGCAGCGGTTCAAAGGTGTCAGGGAGTATATTTTATTGAATAAAAAGGAAATACTGATGTAGTATCTCATTGGAAAACGTTCCCGTAAGGCAGGATTTGTGGAGCAAGGGACAGACTAACCAGTCAAGTACCTTTGGCCATCCTCGGTTAGCTGCAAGGGGCCAGGCAGTTTGGGGACATTTCAAAAGAGGAAGGGGCAGAGGGTATGTGGCCAGCCCTTTCCTGGAACAAATAGGGGTCAGTAGAATACTTTTTTGTAGTCAAAACTGTCATCCTGGTTATTGGGGGGCAGGGGAGGTGTGTGGCCACGTGATAATTACAGTTTTAGAGTTGGAAGTTGTCTTAAAGTTCATCTGGTCACTCTGACCTACCATGCATGCCCCAGCCCCCACCCCGAATCCATTCAACAAATGGAAACACTCAGAAACAGGGTAGTTCAGTGTCTAAGCTGTAGCAAAGGTCAGAAGCAGAATCAGAGTTCTCCTGAATCTTCGAAC
Source organism: Physeter macrocephalus (assembly GCF_002837175.3). Classification (NCBI taxonomy): domain Eukaryota; kingdom Metazoa; phylum Chordata; class Mammalia; order Artiodactyla; family Physeteridae; genus Physeter; species Physeter macrocephalus. Next base: position 26,189,010 of record NC_041227.1, read on the forward strand.
TGTGAATATAACGGTCATGCTTCTCAAAAATAAAACAAAAACGAAGAAAAGGAAAATAAAGTCAGTAGATCCTGGATACTGTTCTGGGGCTCAGGGGCTCTGGGCTTCAGGGGAGCCAGCATTGGGAAGGGGTGATGTGTCTCTGGTCCAGATCAGTCAATTCTCCACAGATTTAATTCTGACCAAGGAACATGAGGGAAAAGTGGGTGGGTGGGTGGGTGGGTGGGAGTCTCGAAAAAGAAAGTGCTTGTTTTTTAAGGAGACCATGGAAGGGACAACCATTTTCTGCCATGCGACGTAGGTGGGGTTTGTTTTCGGTGTGTGGGAAAAGGCTTATACAACTTAGCAACACGAACTGAAAGTCATAAAAATCTCTTTTGACCCTACAGTCCTCCTTCTAGTGTTTTATCCTATAGAATCAAGATATTTAGGAAAGAAAAAAACTACATGTTTAAAGATGTATATTGACTTGTTTTAATAAAAGCAAAAGATTGGAAATAACCTAAGTAACCAACAATAGGATGTCAGGAAACATTGTGAAAGACTTTGAAAGAGCTTCCCTCCCTCCCCAGTTACTGAGTGTTCCATTTACCCATCCACCCTCCACCCCCTTCTGGGTTGTCTCACCTTTCACTCTCTTTAAGCTACTTTACAATGATGTACATTGAGGGAAACTGATAATGCAGATGATTCCTGTGCAGAGAAATGCAGATTTCATCCAGTGGAATTTAACTGATTATCTGTGGATACTGGCCAATTTTGCCAGTTTTGTATCTATTAAGCAAATTCATTTCAGCATTCCTACTGGACTTATTAAAACGTCTTACTGGTTCTCTCATTAATTAATGAGTTAACTAAAATCTTTTAACATGTTCATTTTGTATTTGAGTCATGATTTTACTTCCTAAAAAAATTTGTCCTTTAACAAGGTGGTTAAGGGAAATACCCTGGCGGTCCAGTGGTTAGGACTTGGTGCTTTCACTGCCGGGGCCCAGGTTCAAACCCTGGTCGGGGAACTAAGATCCTGCAAGCCGTGGACAGAAAAAAAAAAAAAAAAAAAAGGCAGTTAAATTTCATGTATTCATTTGATTTTATTTACAGACCTCTTAAAATAGTTATAAAGACCTTACAGCAACATGAACAAATATTCTTAATCAAAAACATTCAGTGGAGAAAAAACCAGAATGCAAAATTTATACTAGGCTGTGTGATTAAAACTAAAAATGGCAGGTGCCTAGGGCAAGAACTAGAGGGGAAGAAGGAGAAAAAACTGAAGTCTGATTTGTTAGAGCTGTAGAATCCTGGAGATTTTTAAAAAATTCTGATTTATTATTCTGTTCTCTGTTACACATTAAAAGAAACAAGGACCCCGTATGAGTTTCCTCTTGCTCAAATTGCCACTGTTAACAAATCGCCACAAATTTAGTGGCTTAAAATAACACAGATTTATCATCTTACAGTTCTGGAGGTCAGAAGTCCAAAATGGGTCTCACAGGGCTAAAATCCAGGTGTTGGCAGGGTTGGTTCTTTCAGGCCCTAGGGGATTCTTCTCCTCACCTTTTCCAGCTCCTAGAGACTGCCAGCATTCCTTGGCTTGTGGCCCCTTCCTCCATCTTCAAAGGCAGCAGCATGGCATCTTCAGGTGTCTTTCCGTCCTCACATCTCTGACTCATTTAAGGACCCTTGTGATTACACTAGACCCACCAACGTAATCCCTGACAGTCTCCCCACATCAAGGTCCTTAATGTAATCACATCTGCAAAATCCCTTTTGCCATGAAAGGTACTCACAGGCTCTGGGAATCAGGATGTGTGCATCTTTGGGGCCCATGGTTCTGCCTGTCACAGACACCTGACCCTGATCCAGATGATTTCTTTGAACTTTTAAGTTCAGTGAGAACTAAAAGCTTCCCTATGTGTCTGAGTGCAGGAAGACATAGCGTTTAAGATCATACTGAAAGTAAATTCTGTAACAGGCAACACTATGGTAGAAAAAGCAAAACGATTGTTGCCTCTAGGGGTGGGGTGGGGACTGACTGGGAAAGGGCATAAGGGAACTTTCTGAGATGATATTCTGTATTTTGATAGGGTTTTAGGGTACGTAAGTGTAAACAAATATTAAATTCTAATGACATCTATCTTTAGGGGAAATTGTAGCGATGTCCGCTGTTTATTCTGAAATGTAACATAAAGGGACAGACTGACAGCGGGATGAATAAGTATGTGATAAATAGGTGCAGAGTAACATGTTTACGGCAGAATCTAGGTGGTGGGTATATGGATATTCACGGGAAAAATCTTTTGTTGTTTGGCAATTTTTATAAAAGAATTTTGGGGAAAATAAGACATAACCCTGAAATGATACTCTGGTGACTTAAATTAATAAAAGGATGGATTTGGAAAATCATTAAGCAAGTCTTTGAACCACCTCTCTATTTAAAATCAAAGGCTCTCAACCAGGGAAATTGTGGAAGGTGTCTAGAAAGGTGTGGGACACCACAATTTTTGGTGTCCATGACCAGAGGAGGGGAATATTACTAGCATATACAGGGTAGGGCCAGGGAAGCTACTGCAACCTAACTGTCCATGTGACAAAAAGCCTCCACACCAAGTGTCACCAAGGAACACCTATTTAAAACCCAAATCTTCCCTTCGTAACATTTCATCAATTTACTGGTAGCACATCTCCAGATGGGTGGTGGCTCAGTTCTTCTGCTGGTTGCATCCCCGACTTCTTGGCAACCCCAGAGAACCCAGCATAGAACTCTACCCAGAGCACACATTTGATGAACATCTGATGATGGGCAAGGGGGTGGGGCTTCCTGACGACCCCGGCCTGACCTCCACCAAGTTCCCTCCAGGGGTGAAGATGCAGATCTTCTGCCCCCCATCCCATCTCCCAAGAGGGCAACGGGGAAGGATGTTCCTGCTGCAGTTCTTCTGCTGAGACACAGCCTCCAGCACTGCACCCCCACTGCCACACCCCAACCCCATCCCCTTGCACCTAAGGGCAGGGGGAGGCACCTGAAAGTAACCACCATCACACAGAGCTGAGAAAAGCCAGCATAAAGCACTTTTATTGCAATAATAAAACTTGAAACTCATATGTAGTGCAGGGGCGGGGCAGGGGTGGGCGAGTAGGCAGCAGTTTCTCTCACCACATCACTACACAGGACAGCAGAGGGTGAGAGGGAGGAGGGGAAGCCAGGAAACTGAGTTCAGCAGGGGGAGCTGAGCATCAAAAACAGGAGATGCTGAAGCTGTGACGGCCAGCAGCATTTTCTTAAGACAACACTCAGGGATTTGTCATGATGGCTGGGCTTTCACGGGTGTTAAGTGTCTACAAACAGCACCTTCAATTTAACTTTCGATTAAAGTTCTTAAAATTTAGGAAGTGGAGCCTGGATAGCTTATGAGATTACAAAAGTCCTAAATATCCATTAGAAAAACCACAGGATGGGAAAAAAAAAAAAAAAAAGCCAGGCCATGAAGAAGGCTTCAGAGGTCCCTGCTGGCCCGGTGACACACACCTGTAGTGTCCAACATCTCAGTGAAAATGATCTGCTTTCAAAAGGCAGAGGGTTAAGGGGAGGGTGGGGGTGGGACAGTGGAGGCAAAGGCTCTCCCCTTCCCACTTTAGTTTTGGGTGTGCCCAACATCCCAGTGAATATGATGTGCTTTCAAAAGGCAGAGGGTTAAGGGGAGGGTGGGGGTGGGACAGTGGAGGCAAAGGCTCTCCCCTTCCCACTTTAGTTTTGGGTAGGGCTTTTAATTCAACCCGAGGACATCTCTCAACTTGGAGAATAATTCGGCCCTCAAAAGCGCCTCAAATCTGCTATGGCTTTGCAGCGCAGCAGCAAGAATGTTTAATATATAATAGATAAAACTTTCATCCAAAAAAAAAAAATAAAATAAAATAAAGATTCTTGCACTCCCCCCCAACACCAATTCCTATTCTAAAGTTAACCCATTATTTGTGCTGTTAATACTTGACTAGTACTTAACTGGAAACCTAGATCCAAAGGACTGAAACTCAATCTTCACCCCAAAACGAAAACAAACTAAAATGGGTAACTTGAGGTTTATGGCATATAGTTCAGGTCAACACACATACGAGGAGAAAGGGGAAGAGCAAAGCCGGTGACAGAACACATTCAGTCAGGGAAGATGTTTATACAAAGAGTGTAGTGGAACATCAGGAAAAGCTCCGTACGGACTCGCTGTGTGCATCTGGAGGCGCCAGATCCTTCCATGGCACATCTGTTGGGGACAGAAAGTTGGCGAGTTCCAGCAACTCAATGCTTTTTGGGTGCAGTAGGGACAGCCACAGGCTGCTGCCACACCAAGTCCCTTCCCTAACAGCTGTGAGGTCTGACTTGGCCCTCGCCCCTTCTGCTCCAGCTGGGGAGGGCCCACTGGGCTCAGGCTGGATTCCCAGGTGAGCAGCCTCCTTCCTGCTCACCTTGGTTGTGTTTTTTTAAACCTAAGGTCACATTTCTGTTGCTGAGGATAGCAGGAGAGGCAAAGCCCACCAATGCAGCTGACAATACAGTTTCCCATTATCAATGAGTCTCCAACCTGGCTGCATATAGGAATCACCTGGGGGCTTTAAAAAACCTGAACACTTGGACCCCACTCCCGGTGGTGGCGGTTAACTGGTCTGGGGGGTGGCCTGGGCGTCAAGAGAGTCTTTAAAGCTTCCCAGGGGCTTTAATGTGCACAGCCCGAAGCTGGTTTTCCTCATGTTGAACAGACTGAGAAAATGTCTGCAGTCTTCATTCACTCACTCGAACCTGTAACTTTCTGGGTTTGCCCTTGGGCTTTCCCTCAAGACCCTTTCGAGAAGCTCTGAGCTGTGCTTTGGCAGTGTGCGGGGAGGCTTAGGCCAGGGTGACTCATAGCCATTCAGCCCTCTCTCCCCTCTTTCTCCCCTTCCTCTGTCCTTCCAGATTTCCAGAAAGCCTGTTCCCAAATCAGGGTAACTCCAAGGCTTCCTCAAGTACATTATGTTCAAAGGACTCAGCTTTCCAGGGTGGGGACTAGGTGTAGACCTCTGGGCAGAGGGAGGCTCTGTAAAGTGTCAGAATTCCCTCCCGGCAGGAATGACAAGTGGAGTAGCCAGAGTCCTCAAACCTGACCAGGCCTGGATGACCCAGGTGTTTAGGGATCAAACCACTGGGAGGAAATAGCTAATAATAAAAAAGGCTCCTCTATTTAAAAAAGCCATAGTAGGACAAAGGTACTCCATAGCAGGCTGGCTGCCACTTGCTACCATTTTTAAACAAAAGCATTCTCACCCAGCCCCTGGCTGTGGACCTCTGGTTCCAGGGGCAGGAGGGGAACAAATGCAGAGGTCTGGGGCCATGTGGAAAGAAGATGACAAACATTCATGTGTTTTATGATTCTAATACCCACATGAAAAGTTAGGTGCCATTAGGATACTGAGTTTGGTTGCCTAGAAATGAGGGTAGAGGAAGGAAAAAAAGGTCCAGGAAGGGGATGCAGAAAACGGTTCTGTCCTAATTTGCCACTGTCTGAATGTGACCTTGAGTAAGGCCTCTCTCTCTCTAGGCCTCAGTCTCCTCACTTGTTGCACAGAAAGGCTAACTTAGGTCCCTAAGAGCCTCTCCTAGACTGAGAGCATCCTTTACACTTCATAAGCATCCTTAGGCCTCACCTTTCAACCCAATGATAACAAGCTGGCCTGCTGTCTGTCCTCGTGTGTCCTGGGGCTTGCTCCCCGAGGCAGGTGGCCCAGGTGGTAATGCCCACCTTTCAACCCAATGATAACAAGCTGGCCTGCTGTCTGTCCTCGTGTGTCCTGGGCTTGCTCCCCGAGGCAGGTGGCCCAGGTGGTAATGCCTCTCTCATATCCTCTAACAGGCAGTAACCACAGACTGTATGGATGAGGGAGCTGCAGAAACTAGGCAGGGCAAGCAAAGTCAGTCATCCCAATCTTACCTCTAAAGAACTAAAATGCTGGCACTACAAATTTGGCCTGTATTTCCAGTTCCCAACTCAGTTTTAGTTTATAGGCTACATATAAAAATACTTAATTTAAACAGCTACCATCAGCTGCCCCATCCCCACGAGTTCTTTCAAGAGCACATGCCGTCCCTTTCCAAGGTGTACACTTAAAACTGAAAGGATAGCCAATAGAGAAAGAATGTAAAGGGAAAAAAACCCATGGCATTTTTGGTTCTCTCTGATGCTCATCAAACACTGTGCATGACTTGGGAGGAGCAAAGGGAGTTAAAGGAAGGTCCTTCAGCACTAAGTTCCTTACCCAAGAATGGGGAGCTCAGGGAGGAGGCCATTCCTGTCATTCCAGTTTTAGAAGCTCCACATCAAAGACGAGAGTGGCATTTGGTGGGATGATGCCTGGGTGCCCAGTGGCACCGTAGGCATAGTCTGGGGAGATAGTCAGCTTGGCTCTCTGACCCACGCTCATCTGTGGAAAGAGCAAGGAAGAATGAATGAGCTGATGCACCCCCCAAATGTCTCCTTAAGCAGAGCTGTGGTTACCTGCCAGGACAGTGTGACTAGGACATTCTAGTGACTGCACGGCTGCCTGGGCAGTGGGCACGCCCTCTATGGGATGTGGAGGTAGGCGATCAGGCTGGATGAGCCTTATATCTGGCTCCAAGGGAGCTGAGAGAAGATAAAAATCCCTCTCGACTCCCAGAACCATCAGGCTCTCAAGCTTTCTGTACAGGTCTCACTGATCTGACTCTGAGCAGCCATCACTCTAGAAGTGTCACCACCTAATCCTTCAGTGGCCTGTCACTAGAGGCATCTATACTCTTCAAAAAGGAGTGTTTTGATCAAAACTTTGCTTTAAAAGAAAACACACAGAAAGTAATATTTGAGGCAGTCTATTTTTCTATACTTTCTAGATTTATACTTGTACTCAGAAATACAGAAAAACTAAAAAAGACAGTATGATTTTCTGGGGTACAAACTACACTGTACAAAGCAGCATGCTACCAACTGTGTGAAAAAGAGGAAAGTATATATTTATACCTGCCGGTATAAACAGAAAACATCTTTGGAAGGACACAAATAATACCACCATTTCTCTATGGGGAGAACAGAGGGTGGAGGGAAATTTTTCACTTATTAAAATGTATTTGTAGTTTTTCATTTTCTAATCAAATACACAAGTTTAAATATTTATTTTCTGAATAGTGAGCAGGTTCTCTGCTCTATTCCCACCCTTTACCTATCTTTTTAAGTCTCCATGTGTGCGTTCCTGGCTCTCTGACCCAGAGCAAGAGATGGTGACTGAAGAGAAAGCTGCAGGCTTACTTCCTACAGCTCCCTTCAGAAACTGGGACATGTTGGACCAAGGTAGTAAGGACAGTTGAAAGCATGTGGCTTAATCTAATAAAATTCAAAACAATCATATCCTTTTACCCAGCAATTCCACTTCCAGAATCTGCTAGCAACCCAAATGCCCACTGCAAGGGGAGTGGTTTCACAGCACATGTGCACCACGGGTTAGCCAACAGAAAGAATATAGTGGCCTTAATTATACTAACATGGAGAGATGTCCAAGACACATCGTTAGATGAAAAAAGCAAGCTGCCAAAATAGTACATGTGGCAGGATTGCAGACCTGTAAACACAGAAAACCAGAACACAATATCAAAAGAATAGGAAAAGGGGCACAAGACAACCCCCTTCTTCCTGTGCTTTTAACTTAGTTGCTAAATAAATATTCTACAGAGGAGTTTAAAACAAGATGCTCTATGTAGGTCTCAGACCACTCAGACTTCTCACAAGTAACAGAGCTGTGATGGACCCAAAGAACCCTGGGTGCAGGGGGAGACTGGGCATCTCTCCAACACCCCACCATGCCTCACCAAGCCTGGGATGTGAAATAGACTGGTAACACTATCTTGGTGGCAGCTATGGCTCCTGGAACACACAACACAATGATTGTTCCAGTGCTGGAACAGCCACAGAAGATGAGTTGTGGGGTGGACAATGGTTGGCATGGGAGATGGGGGATGGGCTACAGACCCAAGAGCCTGCCAGACTTCTGGGGTGGGAACAGGACGGGACAGAAAGGTATAGTTGAAGAGGTTTCCAAAGGGAAGTAAGCCACAAAGATCCTCTCCTTTTTGTACTGCCAACCCTCAGTCATGCTGGAACAAAAATCTAGACACCTGGGAATGGGATAGCTTAAAGTTTCTGAAAGTTAAGCAGTTTATTTGGAGATAAATCAGTGATATTTTATAGAGGAAGTAGAGCAAAGTGTATTCTGGAAAAGAGAAAGACAAATCCTTCTCTCCACACTGGTTAAATCTCCAATTCTCTTTGGTGAGAGGAAATAGACTAATTTATCCATCGTGGCAGGACCTATTATAAAGCTCGCTGGGTCTTAGGCCACCGTAAACATCCTTTTACCTGGTTAGTGCCAAGAAGAAAACTCCTGGGCTTAGTGGAAGGATAAAATCCAACTGAAATTTGGCAACCCTGGGTTCCCTACTATCTACTGGGAATTTTGAAGAGTTGGCCGAACAAAAGCTGTTTACACAAATTTGGAGGAGAGAGGTGAAGGAACACACTTAGGACAAGCAAAATGACTTTCTCCATGAGTCTGACCTCTCAGAAGTGGTCCGACACACCATGGTCAATAGTAAGACAAACACAAATTAAAATGATACCTAGATAACATTTTTCACTCATTATATTGTCCTGAAGCCAAAAGTTTTTAACAACACACCGTGCTGGAGGGCCTGGGAGGAGCAGGCACCTTCACAGCCCGCTGGTGGCAACTCAGTGTAATCCCCACAGATGGCAACCTGGCAGTATGTCAAAATCCAGTGCACACAGCCACTGAACTACTCACTCCACTTTTAAGAATTTGCCTATGGCAACACTTGCGCAAATGTAAAATAAAGTCCGTTCAAGATTATTCACTGCAGGGCTTCCCTGGTGGCGCAGTGGTTGCGCGTCCGCCTGCCGATGCAGGGGTACCGGGTTCGTGCCCCCGTCTGCGAAGATCCCACATGCCGCGGAGCGGCTGGGCTCGTAAGCCATGGCCGCTGAGCCTGCGCGTCCGGAGCCTGTGCTCCGCAACGGGAGAGGCCACGGCAGTGAGAGGCCCGCGTACCGCAAAAAAAAAAAAAAAAAAAGATTATTCACTGCAGTATTGTTTACAATATTGAAATACTGGAAATAACCCAAATGGCCATCAACAGGGTACTGGTCAAATAAATTATAGCACACCCAAGGGAATACAGGGAATACAGGCATACCTCATTTTACTGTGCTTCACAGATACTGTGTTTTTTACAAATTGAAGGTTTGTGGCAACCCTGTGTTGAGTAAATCTACTGGTGCCATTTTTTCCATAGTATTTGCTCACTTCGTGTCTGCCACATTTTGGTAATTCACTCAGTATTTCCAACCTTTTCATTATTATTATTTGGATGGCGATCTGTGATCTCTGATGTTACTACTGCAAAAAGATTATGACTTGTTGAAGGCTCAGATGATGGTTAGCATTTTTTAGCAATAAAATATTTTTTAATTAAGGTATGTACAGTTGACCCTTGAACAACACGGGTTTGAACTGTGTGGGTCCACTTACATGTGTATTTTTTTCAATACTAAATACTACGTGATCCGTGGTTGGTTGAATCCCTGGATGAGGAACTGCAGACACAGAGGGCCGACTGTAAAGTTATACGTGGATTTTCAACTGTTCGGGGGCGGGGGAGGGATGCCCCTACCCCCACATTGTTCAAGGGTAAACTGTCCATTGTTTTTTTAGACATGATGCTATTGCACACTTAACAGACTACAGTACAGTGTAAACATAACTTTGATATGCCCTCGGAAACCAAAAAATTCACGTGACTCGTTTTATTGCAAGATTTGCTTTATTGTGGTGGTCTGGAACCGAACCTGCAATATCTCTGAGGTCTGCCTACACTATGTAGCTCTATGAGGAGGAGAGATTCCTCCTCTTTTATGCCCTGGTATATAAAGTATCAGAGATGGATTAAGTGAAAAAGCAAAGCACAGAACAATGTGTGTGTCTGTGTCTAAAAGAAAAAAAGGGCGGGGGTACTTAAAGAAATTCTACAAGAAACATTAATAAAAGGAGTTATTTGGGTGAGAGAGCTAGGAGTGAAATTTTTCCTACCTATAAACGTAATTTAAAAAGTAGACACTAGGAAACACAACGCAACAACGGAGAGCATACCTGGGCAACCCCTTCTTCCCAGCCTCGGATCACCTCCTGCTTACCCAGCACAAACTTAAAGGGCTTGTTTCTGTCCCGGGAGGAATCGAATTTCTTTCCATCTTCAAGCATCCCTGTAGAAAAGGGCAGTTGTAACATGAGCAATGAGGAGTAATGACATGGGGCAAGTCTGAGTCAGCAGCAGAGTGCCGGTCCCACAGGCCAGCACGGGAGGGCCTGGCAGGGTGTCCTAGGAGGATTTCCTGTGTCCTCAGTGGGCCTCTGAGGAGCTGGGGTAGTCCCTCTACTCCAGGCTTGTGAACGCTCTTCCCAAGCTCCAAGCAGTAAGTTGATACAGAGGCAGGCAGTAGTCTACCTTGTTCTGGAGAATGGGGAAGTGGACACACTCCTAGCAGGAATTCCCAGCACCCTGTGGGTTTCCTCCCAGACACAGTAACTGTGGGCCCTTTAGGCACACACAACAGCTCAAAGTCACTCCATGTGCAAGAAGCCATATTCCTTCCTCAATTCATTCGTCATCTTTTACAGAAATGTGGGTGGTGTCAGAACTTAACTGAACTGTAGGATACCAGTTGGTGTTGGAGAATCAGAGAATCGGAGACGTGGCATTGGAAGACACCAAAAACCTTTCATCAGTGAACTGCTAATGACTCTGAACTGTGGGCAGTGTTTCCACTACGAGTCAGAGACTGGGCTAGGCACTTTCCACATACGAACTTATTCAATCCTTCCCACAGCACTGTCCCCATTTCACAGAACTGAGGCAGAGAGAAGTGAACTTGTAAAGCTAGGCTATAAATCCAAAAACCATGTTCATTCTATTCCAGTTTCCCAGAAGCGAGACAACCCATAATGGCAACCTCGACTAAAAGGGGGCATTTCCAGAGATGGAGATGCCAGTGGGTGAGTGCCACAACAAAAGACGAACAGACACCTGCAACTCCTTGCTCAAAAAAGACCATCACATTGGTTTCTCCGGAAGCCAGTATAAGCCAATTGTGATAGCTGTCACTGAGGTCCTGAAAACTCACACCAGGATCCTAGACTGGAAGGGGCCAGCCAGTTGCTGACATGTAACTAACACAGAGCTGATTTTATTGGAGGTGGAGATTGGGCAGCCACCATGGTTCTAAATTAAGCAACACTCAGAAGACCCAGCAAAACACAGAAGTCTGTTGTGTTTGTATGTTTTCAGAGGTGGAGGGAAATCCCAGCCTAAAAAACAATGTCAACACTGGTAGGTAGAATGGGGAAGCAGAGATCAATCGACAGCTTTATCACAGCCACCAGACTTTCTGTATTTTGACAAAATAGGAAACGGGGTGGGGGAGGGGGGAAGGAACTGCTGTCCTAACAGAATAGGAGGGGAAACAGATGTCCTGGGCGCAGAGTGGGTGCTGACACTGCCTGAAGCCTGGAGCTGAGGACTGAGAGGGAGACAGGAGGATGGAGATCTACCCCTGCCAAGTCAGTGCAGAGCCAGGAACTGGCACCCCACAACTAACAAGTTGGGGTGTACATGTAGCTCCTCCTTTACGAGAACACAATCACTACCTGATAAAAGGAATGATAAACGACAGGACTTGAATAGTTTTTTATAAATGAGAACTGGGAGAAGACTAGGTCTCCACTTTCCATAATACTATGGACGTTCCCTTTAACCCATTTCAAGTTCTTCATACACTGACCCCACCCCAACTGAACTCAGCATTAAGGGTGAGAGGAGACTGAAGACCAGAACTAGCCTCTTCCTGGTCTATGCTCTTTAGAGCAGACCCTGAGTAGAGCCCCAGGGCTTCCTGAGCAGCCACCGTAGACAGGTAACTACTAGGTGAGGAAGCCACGTGGGAAAGAGCCAAGGATGGGAGGGTGGTCCCTGGCCTCTAAGTCCTGACTATCTGCAAAGGCTGGCTGGACAAAACTCAAAGAGAAAACCTGCCCAGAGGGGCACCTAAAACACAGGCTGTAGCACATTCCAGACCCTTGGAAAACCCAGACCCAGCACCCCCACCCCCCATTCTAACAACATCAAATTTCCAGGAGCAGCAACAGCCTGATCCAGGAGATGAACTGGAATCAGTCCAAGCCTTCCTCCTATGCCAGAGTTGGTGTGAGGTGGCTGTATGGGCCAGTTTGGGCACTTGGACCAACTGTGAAGTCTACTGGAATCTTGCAGGAAAGACCTGCCTCACTGGTAAAAAAAAGACACACATCCAGGAAGAAAGCTCCTGCCCTCCCTTCCTGTTGCATGCTGTCATGTGAGGATGTGATGTCTGGAGCCATGGCAGCCACCTTGTAACCACAAAGTCAGCCAGGAACCCCAGAATGGTAGTCCCATTGCTCTGAACCAGCCCCAAATCACCCCCTTTAAGACCTGCATTCTGAGGTGATTAAAAATCTGCTTTGCCTTAAGTCAGATTTCCAGTTACTTGCAACTGAAAGTAACCTAATTGGAATGAGGTAAATATTTTATTTGACATTTACTTAGTACACCCCACTGTAGCGCTGTCATGAGAGAAGTAACAAAGAAATGGAACTCAACAACCCACATCAGTAAGAGCTATCACTGTGACGACAGACCAGTGTGTTATGTCAGGACCCAGTACACACATAAATGTGTATAAATGAAGCAAAATTTACATGTAACAGTTATTATGTGGGATGCACTTCTCATTTCTAAAAAGACTGCTGGTTGTGACTCCCTAGATTTATTTCATGATACATTAATGGGTTGCAACTCACAGTTTAAAAAAATACAGTATACCTACAAAAGAATTATACTATTTCCTACCAAATTTGATCATGTGCCCAATCAGAGCAAGATCGTATTTTGACTGCAATAAAAACCACTGGGTACTGAGACAGACTCCCTAACGCTTTCCTTTTATTCCTGATCAAATGAATTGCCAAGCAACTTCTAGATGTTACATGCATCCATCCTGTTTTGCCTGAAGGTGAGATGTTTCAACTGTCTGACTGGTACCAGGCTGGGGGCACAAGGTGTACTCAGCCTCTACCTGCTGCTGAGCCAAACTGGAGAAGTGGATGCTCTTCAGTGCAGAGACTGTGGGTCTAGGAAAATGTCCCCCTTAAGCTTTTCTGGGACACTGAGGGGCAGAAAGAAACCATAAAAGCCAAGATACAGGATTTCTAAGTAAAGGGGCTTTAAGCAGGAGCTTTGCCAAGGATCCTTATTCTCCTACCCTATTTCAGATGAGCTGTTATCCCTGGGAAGAGGACATGAGCCTCACTCCAGAACTTGAGAGCACGGTCATCCTCTGTCAATCTCACCTACTTCCTCGGAGAAGAAATCTTCACAGGGATGGTTAGGTGGTGGTGTTGGTAATGGTGGGGTTCCTTACATATGAGGAGGGAATTTCCTATAATCTAAGTTCAAAGGGTAAACGATATCCAAAGATCTGAGCAGGATGTCACACAACTGGCACAGGCTAAAGGGGCCAGGAGGTGCTAGAAAAAAGGCTTCTCCAATGCGGAGGAAGAAACCACTTTCCATATGGCTATAATTTGCAGGGTGAGGAAGGAGGTGATGCAAGAGAGGAAGCAATGTCCATTAAGAAGCAGGAATGAATGTGCATACAATGCTTTCTGGAGTGGGAATTAGGTTTGTCAGTATTGAATGCAGAACATAAGAGAAGCTGTGACATCAAAACCAGTAGTTTCGGCCAAGATGGAGGAAAAGGGATCAGATTTACCCTCCTAACTAAACAACCAAAAATTAAAACAAAAACACAACAAACTAACAAAAGAAAAGAAACAAAATGAAATGAAAAGAAGAGAGAGAAACAACCCAGACAATAGTTAAACACGGAAGACACTGGACACTGCCATGAAAAACTGTGATCCCTGAGGGATGGGAAACTAACAAGGCGAGCCCTATGACTGCCCCAGCTTATATCCTTGGGAGTTTCCAGGGAGAAGAAAGAGGGACGGAACTCAAGTCCACAGGACAAGTACCAGGGAGGAGAGAGCTGTAGAGGAAGACCCCCAGAGGTATAGAGAGGGTCCCCCTTGGGTATTCAGTACAGTACTAATCAATGCATGTGTTCGAGGAAGCTTCTCAAGGCCTGGAAAAGCATCCAAAAGGTTTAGAAGAAACAGTGCTCAGAGCTTACACAGGGCTGGGATCAGTGCCTGTTCCCATCAGCCAGACTGAAGAAAGTCATGGTTCGTGAGGCACTGGGTAGGAAACCCAGGAAGATCTTGCCTCAGCAGTGAGGAATAATCAGCCCCAAAATGAGCACTGCTCGGGACCCTCCTAACAAATCGTAAAAGCAAGACCCCAGGGACTTCCCTGACAGGCCAGTGATTAAGACTCCGTGCTTCCACTGAAGGGGGCGTAAGTTTGATCCCTGATGGGGAACTAAGATCCCACATGCTGCGTGGTGCAGCCAAAAAATGAAAGAAGAATTAAAAAAAAAAAAAAAAAAAAGGAAGACCCCAAAGGATCAAACTATTTCCAAGTAACTTAAGTGCTTCCCAGTACAAAGCTCAAGAAGATTTTTAGGAATAAAAATATCCAGCACCCCAAAACATAAAATTCACAACGTCTAGCATCCAAAGATTACCAAGCATGCAAAGAGAAAGATTACCAAGCATGCAAAGAGGCAGGAAAACACAACCCACAATGCAACTAATCAATCAACTGAAAACAACTCAGAACTGATACAGAGGTTAGAATTAGCAGAGAAGGACAATAAGATTTAAGTCAAACTTTCAGGGATGAAAACTACAATGCCTGAGATGAAAAATACAGTGGGCTTTTAGAACTGGATATCCGTAGGCAAAAAGTAAAAACCTGGATCTATATTTCACATCATAATCAAATATCAACTAAAAATCAACTCTAAATGAACACTATAAAACTTCTAGATGAAAACATAGGGAAATAATCTTTGTGATTGTGGGTTAAGCAAAGATTTCTTAGACATGAGGTTAAAAAGCACAATCCATAAAGGATAAAATGAACTTCATCAAAATTGAAAACTTCTGCACTTTAAAAAATACTTTTAAGAGAATGAAAAGTCAAGCCACAGACTGGGAGAAAATCTTTACGAAGCATGTATCTCATAAAGGACTTGTGTCCAGAATATATATAAAGAGCCCTCAAAATTCAACAAGAGAACAACTTAATTAAAAAAGGGCACAAGATTTGAATAGATTTCACTGAAAAAGATAAAAAAATGGCAAGTAAGCACATGAAGATGTTCAACCTTATCATCATTACAAAAACTCAAGTTAAAACCACTAGGAGGTATGACTACTACCGATTAGAATGAGTACAACTAAAAAGACTCATCATATTATGTATGTACTGGTGAGGATGTGGAGGAACTGGAATTCTCACACATGGCTGGTGGGAACTTAAAACAGAACTACCACTTTGGAAAACAGCCTGGCCGTTTAAGTTATACATACACCTCCCATTTGACCCAGCCATTCTACTCCAGGATATTTAGAGAAATGACACTTATTGGCTATACAAAAAGACTTATATACACAAACGTTCACAGCAGACTTACCTGTAATAGCCAATAACTGGAACAACCCAAACATCTGCCAACTGGTGAACAAATAACCAAATATGTCCATACAATAGAAAATTATTTGGCAATAAAAACGAATGAATTATTGACACATGGAACAACATAATCTCAACATAATTATGCTGAGTGGAAGAAGCCAGACAAAACAGTACATACTATATGATTCCACTTATATAAAACTTCAGAAAAATGCAAACTGACCTATGCCGACAGAAAAGCATATCAGGGGTTGTTGGCGATGGGAAGAAGCGGGGGGTTTCAAAGAGGAACAAAGAAACATACCAAAACTTATGAAGCTGTACACACTAAGTAACAGCAGTTTACTGCATGTCAATTACGCCTCTGTAAAATTGTTATTTTAAAAAAACGGGGAGAAAGGGAAAAAAGTGAGATTTACTAAAATCCTACATATGTTTACCTCCTACACCCAACCTGGCAGTGGATGGCAGGTGCTTCCTCTGTCTGGGAAGGAGCAGGTAAAGCAGGCAGCAAGTCAAGCCTCAGCAGTTGCTCCCATTTTAACTCTGGACATCTCCGTGCCAGGACCTGGAGCCCATGAACAGTGAAACCACCTGCCAAGTTAGCACTGTAATTTCCTAGAGAAAGCACGCTCTGCTGAGAGAAGGCAACTGAGGTTAAAGTTCAGACATGACAGCCACTCTTAGCAAAAACCTGGATCACCAGCATGACCTTCTATCTGCAGAACTGACTGATTCCACACAAATCTATACCTCATGACCCAGAAATTGCCTAGGATAGCCAAGTATTCTCGATTTCAAGAATTAATTCTCGCCTCTCCTGAATGAACGCAGCTCAAGGTCACAGACCTGGACTCAGAGTTCTATGTCCCTGTGGCACTCAGCTCAACCCCTGGCACTCACAACACTGGCACTCATGGGCATTTTTCGATTTGCTTCATTTGCATGATTTTTAAGAACTACTAGCAGGACAAGCGTGAGGCTTCCATTTCTGGACCTCTTCCCTATATGGTAAGAAGAATCTGAGGGGTAGTCCCAGAATGGCAGTTTTTACTTTTGGCACTTTTAAGTTACTAATCAGTAAGAAAAATGTGAAAATCTGGGGGGTCTCCAGTTAAAAGCACAAGGCCATGAAAGGAGTGAAAGCTATGGCTGCCCGAGGGACTGTTAAAGCAGACTCTGGATGGAAGGCAGTTGACATCACCTTCGCCTGGGTCTCCTTCCAAACTGTTTTAGCTGTTCTTTGGGGGAAGAACCAGACTCAAATCCCCGGAGAGGGAGCAGGAGGGCTTTAAAAAGAGAGAGGGAGTGCGCATGCGTGTGGGGAAGTCTCCAGGTCCTCTCCCCGGCAGCATTCCTTCCACGGCTTGGCTCTTTCGGCTCTTCCTGCGGCTCATCTGTTAGGGAGGGTTCTTTCTTGCTCCAAATGAACCAGCAGAGGCAGAGTTGGCCAGCAGCTGCTGTGCAAAGGTCCCTCACACTGTGTCTCTGATGCTCGGCCCATGTCATAGAAGCAGTGTTAAGACCCAAGGCCAGGGAATTCCCTGCCTGTCCAGTGGTTAGGACTCCATGCTCTCATTGCTCTCCTATTAATGTCCAATGTTTGCTTATTAATCCTATGTTTTCTGTTTTCCAGAAAACACAGAGGCAGGAGCTGTCAGGTATAATGGTTAAAGGCATGAATCCTGGAGGCTGGCTCCAGATTATTACAGTAAGTCCCTGCTGGTCTCCCTGTTTCTGCCCTTGCTCTCCTACAGTTTAAATTTGATATGGCAACCAGAGTGACATTCTTTTAAAATACAGGTCAGACCCTATTACCCTTGTGTTCAAAACCCTCCTCTAGTTCTTCATTTCACTCAGAATAGAAGCTGAAGTCCTTATGTCTCTCATTGCCAAGGGCCCGGGTTCGATCCCTGGTCAGGGAACTAATATCCCACATGCTGCGCAGCCAAAAAGTAGAAAAAAAATTTAAAAATTATAAATAAATAAATAAATAAATAAAATAAACAAAAAAATCTTAAAAAAAAAAAAAAAAAAAAAAAGACCCAAGGAGCACCCCTGGCTTATCATTTCACTTATAATCCAACAGAAAAAGAGCCACCTCTAGGGCACCCTGCTTTGTGGAAGGCACAGTCCGCAAATACCCTGTACCGGGTAAAGGAAGATGACTTAAGACGGCACTGAAGCTATGGCCTCACCACTTGTTGTAGTTAAAGCTCATGACTCACAATGTGGTTTTCAGTAGCTGATGAATTTTGCAGGTGGTTTTCACAAGCAGCATTCTATAGGGCCCCAAATATGGCAAGTTTTAAAACTGAAAAAAAAAAACCCAAACCTAAACCAAACAATGACAACAGCAAAACAGAATATCCCAAACCCCAAACTTTCAAAACTATATTAAAATTCTTGCCATTTACAGTTGGGAGACGGAGAAAGGATTTCTACTTTTAACTCAATACCAGGTAGTTTACTGAGTACAAAAAGTGCAATGGTTGAATGGTGGTGGGGGAACCAAACTGAAAATCACCAATTTTTCTGAAGATTTGCCTTTGAAGCCACTTGGAACATCCCCAAATGGATGTACTGACCTAGGCACAGATGGGCACACTGACCTAGGCTGAGCTACCTCCCTTCCTCCTTACTGTATACAGCAGCTCTCTAGGGCTTCCCTGGTGGCGCAGTGGTTGAGAGTCCGCCTGCCAATGCAGGGGACGTGGGTTCGTGCCCCGGTACGGGAAGATCCCACATGCCGCGGAGCAGCTGGGTCCGTGAGCCATGGCCGCTGAGCCTGTGCGTCCGGAGCCTCTGCTCCGCAACGGGAGAGGCCACAACAGTGAGAGGCCCGAGTACCGGGAAAAAAAGGAAAAAAAAAAAAAAAAAAAAAGCTCTCTAAACTACCTTTTACTGAGCTGCCTGGCCAAAGACTCTTATAGAAACCACAGCCTGCACAGCCTCGGGCTGTGAAAGCTCCTTCATGCCCCAGTCTCTAGCTCATCCTCACTCCATCTTTCCCATGTGAGTTTTATGCTTTCCAAGGTTCAATCAGCTATGTTTATTCCCAAATCCATTTATGTCAGTTATACTTACTGAAGATAGACAATATAATTAAATAGTGTGTAAATAAATGAAATATGAGTGTGAACAGAAAAAGAGCAGTCCTAGCTGATTTTTTGGAAATAATAAGGTAATTCACTAAAAAATATTGCTAGTGAATAACTGTGTGTGGATGAGACTAAATGTATGTTCGGAGAAAGAAGTCTTAAAAACCTGGAAAGGTTTGGCACTTAGATGACCTCACAACAGTCCTTGCTCTACTTTAAAGAAGCCAAAATTAGTTTTTGCAAGAACCTTGATAGGAAACCTCACCAGAAGACCCACCCTAAAAGAAAGACACGGCCCTTTAGTAAATGATATATGTTTGGATTTAAATAAAATGTTTAGAGAAACCAAGTCACTTTTATGATTAACATATCAACTATCCCCTTGTCCCAATCATGATGGGTGAGATTCTACACAATGAGGCAGCATTAATTCAAAACTTATGTCTTTGTTCCACTTCCAGGTCTCTGCAGTTGAACTCACGTAGCCTTCCTGAACTGGAATTCTGAGAACCCCATGCACGTGCTATGATCACAAGTCAAATTCCGACCCAAAGAGAGAACCAGCTTCTGCTTCCCCATCACACAAAGTGCAAGAACATTTCTTTATC
>NC_041227.1:26208978-26233978 GCF_002837175.3 Physeter macrocephalus
GCGTCAGGTCAGCATCCAGGAAGGAAGAAGGTAGAAAGGCCAAAGCCCCTGAACCCCCAGAGACTCGTGTTTTTGAGACAGGACACATTCCCCAGGAAAGTCTGTCTATACTGTGCTGGCTGGTGCCAGGTATGACTGGCTACAGGGAGAGTTAGTGGTTCCCAGTGTAGGGCCACCCAAGCAAACTGGGAGTTCTGTTGGAGAAAAGGCAAGAATGCATATTGGGAGGCAACTCATGGCGTCCGCCAGCCTGCTCTTCTAGGTGGTACACTGTGAGGGTGGCAGAGTGGAGTTGATTTAGAAAGTGAAGTGTGTTACAAGTGTAGCATGTGCTCTGGGCTCTCAGAAAAGAGGAAAGGCAGGATGGGGCTGGGGAGACGGGTAAGGAGAGCAGTGGGTCCTCAGAGATCAGGACGTGCCGGCTGTGATGCGGCGCCCATCCTGCTTCCCTGCGTTGAAATACAAGGGGTGCGAGGGGGGAGCACGGGCTTAGGATGTGGTTCAGTCTGAGTCTCCACTCCCTCATCTGTAAAGTGGAGCTTACAACCTGGAGGCTTCAGCGAGTCGATATCTGCTGGCCCGTAACACGTAACCGCTCTCATTAGGACTTTGGTTCAACTTGAGAATCGTAGGCAAGAGAAGGCCAGGAGACTCTGGCCTGCAGCTCCCATGGCCAGAGCTCCTCCTGGGAAGGCTTGTTTGAGTGAGTGTCATTTGTGTGACCAGATCACACTGAGGCAGCAATTCTGAGTTTTCCACCATGACACGCATGACGGGTGACACACATATGCTGGACCCATGCCCCAGCATCCTGTCTGTAACTGCCCCCAGAATGGGGGTGTGGGTGGTGTGTGAGTGAGATTGATGATGCATTAATTTACCTTTTGAAAAGTGTATAATTGGCAACTTTAATACTTTTTTATTGGTAACAGATTTTTGCCACACATGTCATAACTGCAACCCATGGGGGCAGTCCCAACCCTGAGGCTGAGAGCTGCTTCCATGCAAGGGTCTCCTTGCCACCATCAGAGTTGCTGGTGAGCAGTGCCTCGGCTCTGGCCTCACTATAAGTAGCCAGGTGTTCCAAGGTGTGAATAGCTGAGGGACATGAATTGTAGTATACTTCTCTTCTCAGGTACGTATAGTATATATGTAAATATATACTATATTAAAAAATATTTTTTCCCACAAAGAGCTAGTGACTAAAAATATGTGAGTGTTAAATATTATATTGAGAGGGAAAACTCGTGAAAGCATATGGAAAAAAGTTTAAATAGTTACTTCCTTTATAATCCTCAGCTCTTACTAGTTTAAGTAATCCTGGTTTCTCCACCCCGGCACAGGGAAAAGGCCTCTTTTTCTCACCACAGCTCTGGGTCCCTCTCGCCAAAGCCTTTGCAGGGCACCAGGATGGCTACTGGCCTAACACGTGGGGCTCAGGGCCCTTGCTGGCTTCCTCTCTTTTGGAAGGAGATTTCTTAGAGCCCATCAGAGGGGACCCCAAGGTCCCACCCGACACTGCGCCTCTGCCCCTTGCCACACAGAAAACAAGCCAGCGTGTGACTTGACTTGAGTTAAACTTAGAGGCCAGGAGCTGAGTGAGTAGAAGAGAATCGTTTCTCTTTCCCTCCACTTCTGTCCGCACTTTCTCTTCAACAGTTTACGATTTACAAATACTTTTTCCTCGGTAAACGTTGGACAGCTTCCCCAAAACTTTTAAAACTGTCTCCAACTTGGCTCCTTCAGCAAATGGGCCCCGCCAGGGCCTGTCTTTTCTACACCCATAAAATGTGATTGCCTCTTGCTAGACCTGGGACTCCCTGTCCCCTAAAGGAACAGAGTTGGATGGCAGCAAGGCCTCTGCCAAATTGTGTGAGAACACGCGCAGGTGTTTAAGCCAAAATCCAAGGAGGTTTCTTCCCAAACAGAACAGCCGGCAGGAAGCTGTGAGTTGAGGTGGCCCGGCCGTGGTCTGCTGGTGGCACTGGGGTGCTCCCCTTCCCTGGGTGAAAGCCTCGGCCCTCCCTCCTCCACCGGGTGGGAATTCCTCCTCCTCGGCCCTGGTGGGACCAGGCTCACCACACACACACACACACACGCACGCACACGCACGCACACGCACACACACGCGCGTCTGCGCCACCCTGTGCTAGGGTGTTTGTGGCTGTCAGGAGCGGTACACGTCCAGCCTGCTGCCACTGCAGGGTACAGCTGTGAACAGGGCGATGCCCAGAGACAGCCAGTGTTCACATGTGTGCTCACGTGTGCCCCCAGAGCATGCACATGCAGATGGAAAGGGTCTGCCTGCGTTTGTGTGAACATGTTCATAGGCTGGTGTCCTAGAGCAGTTGACCCTGGACCAACAAGGGGGTTGGGGTACTGACCCCTCGTGCAGTTGCAAATCCGCATATAACTTTTTACTCCCGCAAGACGTAACTGCTAATATCCTACTGTTGACCAGAAGCCTTCCTGATTACGTAATTAGATGATTGACATGTATTTGGTGTGTCATATGTATTATAAACTATACAGTAAGCCCCCTACATACAAACGAGTTCTGTTCCGAGAGTGCATTCGTTAAGTCTAATTTGTTCATAAGTCCCACAAAGTTAGCCTAGGTACCCAAATAAGACAATTGGCTGTATAGTACTGTACTGTAATAGGTTTAGAATACTTTTCACACAAATAATACATAAAAAGCAAACAAACACAAAAAATAAAGAAAACATTTTTAATCTTACAGTACAGCACCTTGAAAAGTACACCAGCCATGTGAACTAACTTATGTGATTGGACATGGGAACACACGTTCATCTTTGAAAGTTTGCAACTTGAAGGTTCATATGTAGGGGACTTACTGTATTCTTACAATAAAGTAAACTAGAGAAAAGAAAATGTTAAGAAAATTATAAGGAAGAGAAAATACATTTACAGCAATATACTGTATTTATTGATACTGAAAGTTTACATTGTTTTTAAAATGAATCATCTGTCAGTACATCAATATTGTCTTACATGATACAAAACACTGTACCTGTTACATGTATTACTAAGACTAGACATCAAAAACGAAAAGTCATGTGAAATAGAAATTCCTATTTATTTACAGGTATAGTGTGCATATGCGTTGATAACAGAGAAGCTAGCAATGGTTGCCTAGCTTATCTACTGAATGAATCATTATACAATTTTTATGGCATACAGTATTGCAGTCATATTCAAAACATGGTATTAGAAACATTGTTACATTTTTCTAAAAACCTCTTACCTGTGATGATAGGCTGATAGGCAGTTTCTCCAATTAGGAGAGAAAGGCATACGGTAGGGTAATGTGATTCTTTGAAAGCAAAGTTGTAGAACACTAAGAAAACGAACGCATTATTAATTTTACATCAACTATCACCCACCTTATGCCAGTGTAAGGACAGGCTGCCACTTTAGTACCAGTCTTGCACGCACTGTTCTACACGATGAATGCTGAGGCGGTGGTGATGATGACGACACAGAAACGGCTCAAACGGTGTCTGCCATACGGTCACTAGATTTTCACACGAAATCACTCATACACCTACACAGCAGATAAATCCTCGCCCACCGTGCAGGCCCCAGGATAATTACACGGAGGGGGAGACCTCTCCCACCCTCAGCCTTGGTCTCTGGGTTGGGAGAGTGGACACCTGAGCTCTGGGCTGCGGCGCCGGGACTGGGTTGGCGGAGGGGGCGTCGCCCTGGGTGGTGCCAGGCTGGTGCACGAGCTCTGTGACTTGTCTCCCCAGCCCGAGCTAGAGGAGCCCTGAGCTCCCCACCCTGACGCTGTGCTCGTCACTCGAAAGAGCCTTAATAAAACCCACCTCCCAAAGGGGCTGGGTGTTCTCGTGCCCACAGGGGCCCCGTGGGGGAGGCCTGGCCTGCAGCGCTCCAGTGGCCAGGGGACCAGGATGGGTAGGCGGGGCCCCTAGCTCCTGGAGGCACAGCGCCTCGCCAGGCCCCTTCCTCCCTCCCTGCTGACAAGCGTCCCCGGCAGGCGCGCCATGAAGTACACGCTGTGCAGTGACAACCATGGCATCAAGCCCCCCACCCCGGAGCAGTACCTGACCCCCCTGCAGCAGAAGGAGGTGTGCATCCGGCATCTGAAGGCCCGGCTGAAGGACACGCAGGACCGGCTCCAGGACCGGTAAGCGGGTGGCCAGGGCCCTGCAGTGTCTCTGGGAGGAAGGCGTGGCTGGGGGCTCCTCTGTCAGCAAAACCTCACCTGTCCCTGCCCTCCCCTCAGCTGCTTCTTGAAGCATCAGGTAGCCGCTTGGGGCCAGGCCGGGAGCAGTTTCCCCTGTGAGGGTCTATCGGGCCTCCCACCTCAGGCAGTTCTCTCCCAGTTGTAGCCTGGCAGCCCCTTTTGGCCCCTTCTCATGCCCTGGCTCCTTTCTACCTGGGGCGGAGCGGCACAGGGCATTCTTCCTGGCTGACCTGTCTCTGTGGGGGAGAAACAACCCCTTAGCCCTCCTTTGCTTCCTCCCAGGGGGGCACCAGGGGCTCGTGACCCACCAGTTCAGGCCCCAGAAGCCTTCCTCCTCAGGATCCACTTATAGATGATGTAAGATCGTGAGAAACCTTCCTCTGAGCTCCCACCCAGCCCAGGGGTCTCCCAGGAGCCCCCGTGGGCCCGTCTGAGCTCATTCTCCAGACCTGATCCTCCTGGCCTCCCCGTTTCCAGGCTGGCGGCTTCATCTTCATGATCGAAGCTTCAGGGCTGCCCTCTGATCTCTTCATCACCTACCCGTCTTCTCCAGACTGTGTCAATTCGGATACGCAGCCGACCGTGAGCTGGGCAGGGTGCCGTGCAGGGCGCTGGAGGGCAGGCGGGGAGGCCACCACTACCATGCCTTCCTTCATCTTTTCTTTCTTTCTTTCTTTTTAATATAACTGCTTTATTGAGATATAATTCACATGCCATACAATTCACCTATCTAACGTAAACAATTCAGTGATTTTTAGTGTATTCACAGAACGGTGCAACCATCAACAGTATCCAATTCTAGAACAGTTCCATCACTCCAGAAAGAAACCCTGTTCCCAGTAACAATCACGCTCCATCTCTCCCCAGCCACCCCGTCCCTGGCAACCACTAATCTTTCTGCCTCTGTGGATTTGTCTATTATATTCGATGTAAATTGGAGCATACAGTGAGCGTGACCCTGTCTTTCTTGACCAGAGCTCTGCCAGGTAGCTGATCCAGTTTGTATCTGTTGTGCTTTTGAACTTGGGGAGGGTAGAGGTGGCATTCTGTGGACCTCCTTGTCTGTAGAGCTACGATTTCTATTTATATTTCCCACTGTCTTCTCACTGATGCCCTGCGTCTGCTTGGCCATTTACACTGATGTCCTCAGGAAGCAGACAGCCCATCTCCCTGCTTCCTTTCTAGGGCCGCCCTGTGGCTCAGAGCAGACAGTCTGCCCTGTGTGGTTTGGGCAGAACGCCCTGTAGTGGACATGCCTGCACCTCAGCTCCCCGGCCTCTCCGCCTAATACTCTTGCAGTACCTGTGGCCATTCTGTACTTGCTGTATTGTCAACCTCCTCACAGGCTCTGAACATTCAGTCTGATACCTCTCATTCCTGCAGTAGACTACTTCCTCCTCAAAGAAGGAGCTCTGCTTTTACACTCTGTGCTTTCATATATTGTGTCCCCACTTCTAAGATACCCTTTCTCTCATCTTGCTTCCTTGGAAAACTCATCCTATAAGACCCAGTTCAAATGTAACGTCCTGCAGCCCCCTGAGACCTAGACAGGGCTGGGAAGCCATAGCTCTGGGGTCCTGCTGGCTTCCAGGAGGAATGGGGCCCAGCTGAGTTGAGCATGCCCAGTCCCTCCTTTCACACTCACTCTCCCTCCCAGGGCTCAGAGTCAGTGAGGAGGGTTGTCCTAGAGTGAGCCCCCCACCCCGAGGTAGGAGGAATGAACATTATCCCCACACCTGTGGGCATGTCTGTTATCGTGGCTCTTGAGCAGCTCCAGGTCCCTGCTGCCGTCCCACATCCACCACCAAGCTGTATCCTGTTGGGCAGCCCTTCCCCTCCTTCCCCTTCCAGTTGATGCCATTGCTGACCTTGTGGCCACTGCAGCCCCGCAGGCCCAGTCCCTTCAGTGTTTTTGTGGAGTGAGATTCCTGGGCCCATTTCCTGAATTTCTAATTTGACTTTGAAAAGTGCATGGTGCTTGATCTGGGTCGGTCACTCTGCTGGACTCATAAAATCCAAAGTGATGTTCGTGCCATTTTGGATTTTATTTACGTGAATGTAGGGTTTGGGCCGAGTGGCTGCGTGTGGGCCGGATCACTAAGACATTTGCTGAAGGAGGAACACCCAGGGTGGGAGTTCAGTCCCATGACTGAGTCTCCTCCTTTCTCACTGCTTTTGGTCCATCCTCTTCAGTCTCACCCTGGCTTTACCTCTGGACTCGATGGCATCATTTTCTACTTCACCTCCTTCCCCTGCACCCCCCGAATTCGTCTATGCCTCAGGGATTTTAAAAGCCTGAGAGTTTCTGGACAAGAGTCTTCTGACCGTCTAGTTTGCCTGCTCTCGCCTCTTCTTTCGGGAATAGCTCTGTGCCTTTTTCGGCAATCTTCTGGGTCTTCCCTCTCTACAGTAGATACAGAGAGGAAACATCTAGCATGGATGAAAGACAGTCACTCTGTTCTCATCATTCTCCTCTGATTCATCCACCACTTCTCATCCCTCCAGTTGAGGGAAGATGTAAAATTATCAGCTACATTCAAGGCAGTAATTTCTCTCATAAAAACAAAGTGGCTCATCACCCTCTCCCCAGGGTCTCTGGCCAAATAGCCCTCCACTGAAAATTTCCACCACTGGCTTTTGTAGGAGGCCACATCCCTTTCTGCAGAGTAGAGAGTTTAGGTTTAGTTTTTGTTGTTTTATGTTAAGATTTTTAAATGGATGTATTAAAAAGTTTTTATAGCGGTAGCATCTTTAAACTGAGAATCTTTATCGTCTACTGTCTTCTCTGGGTAGTGGATGTAAATGTGGACAGTTGTCTGCATTTTGGCTCTAGGGCGTGGGAATGAGGTGGTGGTTCATTCTTGTCCCTGAAGAGGAGGACTCTCTCGTGTCCTGAGCTCTGGCTCCTCTCCCGTCCCCACTGCTTCCCCGATGGAATAAAGAGGATGAGGAAGGAGCTCTGAGTCGTTCCTTTGTTTTCAGCTCTGAAGGGCAGCAGCGCAGGCCCTGTGTCCTTGGGGACAGCCCCCTCCTTGTCTGTCCTTGGTGGCGGTGACAGGCCAGGCGGTGAGCATGTGTGTCTCATCTGCTCACAGGGACACGGAGATCGATGACCTGAAGATGCAGCTGTCGCGCATGCAGGAGGACTGGATCGAGGAGGAGTGCCACCGCGTGGAGGCCCAGCTGGCCCTGAAGGAGGCCCGCAAGGAGATCAAGCAGCTCAAGCAGGTCATCGACACCGTCAAGAACAACCTGATTGACAAGGACAAGGGGCTGCAGAAGTACTTTGTGGACATCAACATCCAGAACAAGAAGCTGGAGACGCTGCTGCACAGCATGGAAGTGGCCCAGAACGGCTTCGCCAAGGAGGACGGCACCGCTGAGTCGGCCGGCGGGTCCCCCGCCCGCTCCCTTACCCGTAGCTCCACCTACACAAAGCTGAGCGACCCCGCTGTCTGCGGCGACCGCCTGCCGGGTGACCACCCAGGCGCCTCTGTGGAGGATGGGGCTGACAGTGGCTTCGTGGTGACCGACGACACTCTGAGCCGGACGGATGCACTGGAGGCCAGCAGCCTGCTGTCTTCGGGGGTGGACTGCGGCCCCGAGGAGGGCTCCTCGCTGCACGGCTCCTTCAGCCTGGGCCCCCGCTTCCCCGCCAGCAACACCTACGAGAAGCTGCTGTGCAGCACGGAGGCCGGCGTGCAGGCCAGCTGCATGCAGGAGCGCGCCATCCAGACGGACTTCGTGCAGTACCAGCCGGACCTGGACACCATCCTGGAGAAAGTGACCAAGGCCCAGGTCTGCGGGACAGTCCCCAAGTCAGGGGACAGGTGCCCGGAGTCGGATCCCCACCCCCTGGGGCCCAGAGACCCCAACTCTGCAGTGGTGGTGACGGTGGTCGACGAGCTCGAGGCCCCGGAGCCCATCACGTGGGGGCCCACCCCACACCACCCTGGTGCCAACCCAAACCCCAGCCCGTCGGTGAGCGTGGCGTGCCCTGTGGAAGAGGAGGAGGAGGCGGCCGCAGCCGAGAAGGAGCCCAAGAGCTACTGGAGCCGCCACTACATCGTGGATCTGCTGGCGGTGGTGGTGCCGGCCGTGCCCACGGTGGCCTGGCTCTGCCGCTCCCAGCGGCGCCAGGGCCAGCCCATTTACAACATCAGCTCCCTGCTGCGGGGCTGCTGCACCGTGGCCTTGCACTCCATCCGCAGGATCAGCTGCCGCTCGCTGAGCCAGCAGGGCCCAAGCGCCAGCCCTGCTGCAGGCGGCAGCTCCCAGCTCTGAGGAGGCCCCATCCCGGCCCGGCCTCCGGCGGCTCTGACTACCGATTGTAGGGGTGCCGTCCTCCCTCTCGCACCTTCCCACGGGGCATCATCTTATTTATTTAGTTTGGGGTTTGGAGGTGGTGTTTTCAGAATGGTGACAGTGTCAGGGGCTGGGAGTGGGGGTTGGGGGAAGGTGTCCCAAAGCTTCAACAGGAGAGAAGGGAAGAGAGACCAAGGGCAGGGAGGCACAAGGATGGGACACACTGCAGAGAAAGAAGGTGGTGAGGCCCCCAACCTGGCCCCCCTGCCCACCTGGCCTCTCATACAGGGCAGCCCCTGCTCAGGAAGTCTCTGGTGTGCTGATCTGGGGAGGCCGGGCTTGACTTGTCTGCCAAGCCTCCCCGTCCCCCACCCCCATGTCCTGTCCAGTTCCCTGCTCGCCCCAAGCCTTCTCTCCCAAGCTACCCCTTGCCCTCAGCCCAGGCTTCTGGGCCGGTATTATCTCCTCAGATGGAGGCAGCTGCGACCCAAAGTACAGGCAGCTGACCGGGACTCCCAGCAGGTCTGGAACCACTTGGCCTGGGCTGAGCTCCATCCCCTTCAGGCTGCTCCCCGCTTTGGGATTTGGGAGCCGGTCAAGGCCATGGGCTGGAGGAGGGATGGTGAGGGGCAGAGAGCAGTGTGGGTTCTGTGTCTGTCTGCTCATCCCAGGGCTTCCCCACATCTGTTTTCCTCCTGGCGCTTCTGAGTGTGTCAGATAATTTTGTGAGAGCCAGACAGGCGAGTGCCGGGGTGTGAACGCTAGCCTGAGCCCAGCTCCTGTCTGGAGACGCTGCCAGCAGGAAAGGAGGAGGCTGGGGCTGGCAGCTTAAGGGGGCACCTCCAGCCTTCTGAGACAGGGCCCTGCAGCCTGGGAGGCAGGGCTGGACTCAGCGACCGCCAGCTGACTGCTCCAGGTTTGACTGCCATGGAGCTGGCCCTAGTTTTCCCGGGGACCTTAGGACCAACTTCTGCTTTGCACTATGTTCACTTTGGGGCTTGCTTCTCACACATCCCAGGGTCTCCTGTGAGGTGGCTGCTTGCTTTCTAGGATGAGGATTCCTAAATCTTACACCTTTCTGCCTCTGAGGGGAATTGCAGCAGGATGAATGCCAAGATGAGGTTTTGAAGCCATGATGTCTGTCCAGGCCTAAGCAGGGTGCCCTGGGATGTTTCCCAGGTAGGGGGTGGAGTGGGGCTCCCAGCCCAATCCCAGTCAGCCTGGGAGGGTTCACTGGCCCCCCTCCTTCCCCGGGACCACATCTGGGTCCCCCTGCAAAGCTGCTGACATTTTATTAGCATTATTATTTTACAGAGTAAGCCCATTCCTCTTCCTCTGCAGGGCTTATACCTGTCTCGTCATCCAACCCACTCTTCAGAGTTAGGCCCTACACTGGGGTGGGGGGGTGTTGGTGGGGCCCTGTGTCTCACTCACCCCTCTGGCCTAGGGGCCACTCTGGTTCTGCCAAGGTTGCTTGCCCACCCCCGCTGCTCCGACAGCTGTTGCCTGACGCATGGGCTCTGCCCTTCCTCTCTGTGCCCCCTGCTTGAGGGGGGATGCCTGCATGCACTGGGGGTGGGCAGCCGGCCCAGCCATCGGGGGGAGAGCCCCTCTGCCACGCGCTTTGTGCCTCCAAAGCTCCCCTTCCTCGCTTTGGGCCTCAGACCTGCCATCCTTTGTGGAGCACCCCTCCACCCCAGTCGAACCAAACCCAAACTCTGGGGGCCGGGCTGGGCTGCCCCACAGGACCTGGGGGTCGTGACGTGGAGGGGCAGTGGGCAAACCCAATCCAAAGCCAAGCCAGGACTGGCTGCGGACCCCGCCTCCCGTGCCGCGTACTCACGGAGCTGCGTGGTGTCTCCTTAGAAATAGTCAAAAGCTTTGCCGAGAAAATAAATGTATGACTATTATATCTGACAACATAAAATCTATATATTTTTCACCGCTGGAATCTAGTCGAGCTGCGTAGCCCCTCTGCTCCTGTCTGCATCTTGCTGTCTGTGGCCTTCCTACTGTGTCTTGTGTTTTGATGGATGTGGTCAGGGCCGGGGCCATGGTCCGTTCTGTCCCTGAGGCTGGAGGAGCCACCCGTGAAGAGCGTGGACCGGGGACTGTGGACAAGGTGAGCAGAGCTGGCGCCGCCCTCTGCTCCTGCTGTGGCTCGAGACCTGCCTGTCTGGTCAGAGGGGGCTCCAGCCCACAGTGTTGGGGGTGCCTCTCTTTTGGGGGTTCTGGTGGGACCTTGACGGGCTTTGCCTCTTGTCCGTGGAGGAGGCAGCTCTCTGTTCCAGGCCTGGGACAGACGCTGGGACCGTGTCGGCCAGGCCCCGGCTCATGCGAGTGTGTGCGTGTGTGTGCTCGGTATCCTGCATCTATGCAAAAGGGGCAGAGCTGCCAGGGCAGCTCCCAGGGGTGGAGGCGGAGGCGCAGCCGCCCACGGGCTCAGGCTCCAAGGCCTGACTTCAGGACACAGGATGTGGGGCCAGGATGCAAGGCCAGGGCCCGGGGACCTCCTGCTGAGTGCTTATCCTCCAAGGCTCCCCTTTTCCTTCCTGCTTAATGCCACCTCCTGCTGGGCTGTGACCTTTCCCTTCCGCCCTCCGCTTCTGCAGCAGAAATCTTTGGGGTCTCCCCTCTCCCCAGCCTCTGGCCAGAGCTGATTAGATCCTAAGGGACCATGTTCTCAGGAACCACCTTCTGGAACTGCTGGTCCCTTGGAGTCCCACTGCCAGAAGTGGCTTCTCCTAAGTTATAGGGTCCAGGCTCAAAGCAGAAATCAGAGTCTGGGGCCGGGACTCTGCTCAGAGAGCTGGCCTCAAATGGAGTTTAATCCCAAATATCTCCCAAGGGGATAACTTAGCTTTTCACTGAATACCCTTCCCAGTCGCCACTAGCACAGGGGTATCTGGCAGCACCTTGGGGGGTGGGGTGGGGGCAGATGACAAGGTTCTGTAGGTAAAGGCCTACAGAGGGGCCTCTGCCCAGGGAACTCATGACCCCCCTCTGACCTAGGAATCAGTGCACACAAGTCACAGTGCACTGCTACGTTCAGCCATGCCCCTGACAGAGAATTCAGGGGATACAGGAAGGGGGGAGGGGGGGAGGGGTCTTCACTTTTGTCTTCTTTGTCCTTTTGATCAGACAGAGTTGTACCTACAGCAGACAGCTCTGAATTAAAGCATGAAAATACAACAAGATCCTTGGCCTGTTTTCTTTATATTGTGTCTTTTGCGGGTGGGGGCGAGGGGGATGAAGGGGGCTCACACTTGTCCCCACCTGCATGGGAGTCATAACACGCATCCTGGGAAAAGCTGAGCGGACAGAGATCTTTCCTGAGGCTGAGGGAACCAGAGAGCTGCGTGCTGGCTCAGCTCTGCCGTGCTTCTGACTCGCCTCCAGGGGGTCACTTGGCACACCCCACGCCCCCCCACCGTCAGACCCGCGGGGCCCTGTAAGTGCACGTGTTCCATCCTCTCCAGCACCCTTGAAGTGGTCCTCACGCCCGTTCTGCAGATGCGGAAGCCAGCTGCAGTCGCTGAGCAGGGGGTGCGCGAAAGCCAGGGCCCCCTTCCAGAGCCCCACACCGTCCCCCTCTAGTCATCCATGCCCCAGACCGGCGGCATGTGACGGTGGCAAAGCCCAGTCACTGCTCTCAGGGGCAATACGTAGCAAAGGGCTTGGTCTCACCACTGCTTAAAAGAAAACCAGCTCTGGCATGTCATGAGACAGAAGATTCTGGAATTTCAGTTACCTTTGAGGAAGGGATTTTATGTAAAATCAAATCTTTATTCAAAAGACAGTGAAGGGTTATAACTAAATACAGTTTGTGACAAAGAGCAAGTAAAGGAAAAAGAAACAATTCTCCCCCAAAAATGTATTTGTTCTCTCAAACCGTGGAAATGTTTTTACTGGTAGAGGCAGAAGTTTGAAAGGGACCCAGCTGCAACTTTAGGAAGCGTTTAGTCGGCCTGCCTACGTGCCCAGCATTTAAATCACCTCAGAGAATCACTGCCTGTGGGCCCTGCCCCTGCCTAAGCCCAGTTGAGAGGCTGAGGCTCCAAGGAGGCCAGTGTGTATAAATGACAGGCCCATGTGATCCAATGTTGCACCCCCCCAGAACACGCCCGCCTCGAGACAGCCCCGCCCCCAGGCAGCAGGCCTCCACAGCCTGTCCCCTGAGGACTCTCCCTTTCCTGCTGGAGGGTGAGAGGGCTGAGCTGCTCTCCCGTGGCTTCAGATGTCAGCGATGGAGTGGTCCACGGTGTGGTGGAGCAGGGCTGGGGACAGCCTAGATACAGCAACAAGGACAGTCGCCAAAACTGGCAGCACCTTCTCCCGCTCCCCGCAAAGCCTGTGCATGCCCTGTGGGCCCTCACTTCCGAGTCTAAGACTTTCAAATCACCAGAAGCCACTGGCTAACGTGAAGGGAGGCAAGGGCGGGAGAGCAGAGGGCAGGCTGGTCTGGGCTCTGCAGGAGCCTTGAAGAAGCCGGGGTGGACGGGAGGTGGGGAGGGGAGGGGGGAGGCAGGAGGGGAGCAGCCTTACTTTCTGACCATGTGCTCGTAGATCACAGTGGGGATGATGGTCAGGTTGGTGACGTTCCCGGCTGTGGCCAGAATCTCCGTGACTTCTTTGTCCTGGAGAAGGGGTGAGTGAGCGGTCACCCCGGGGGCCAGGGGCAACTCTGAAGGCACCTCTGTGGAGAGGTCAGCGTGGCCCCCGCTGAAGGATGCCACTGACATTCTGACGTCAGGGACAGGGCTGCCCCTCAGGTGAGCAAGAACGTGGGCCTCCCACCTGAGGCCCTCTCAGTAAAATGAGTGTGCCCCTCCCAGCTCGAGGGCCTGTGTGGGCCTGACACCTAACAGGGCTTCACAAACGTGACTTCCCCCAAAGAGCCCTGGGAATCTCACCAAGCACACATGTATGCCGTTTCCCAGGACCCCGTCACACTCGGGTTCTGGACCCAAAGCACAAAGAGAATAACCGTGCAGGGGGGGGACAGCAGGGGCTCCCCCCCATCCCCTTCACTGGGCTCCTGTCAGCCTGAGCCGAGCCCGTGTGGTACTTCTTTCTCTTACATCTTGTCGACTAGAGAAAAGAGAGGCCCGCAGAAGCCATTCAGGTCATGGGGAGAACAAGAAACAAAAGGCATCTACACAAAGTGTGCCAAACAGTCCAAAGACAGACGCCACGGCCATTAGAAGAGCCTCTGGCCCTTACTCAGACACCATGACCTTTACTTTACACAGATGTCTAACCCAGGTATGTGTTTTCTTAGCTGTTCCAGGATAAATGGGAGAAGATGTGCTAGGTGGGACTAGTGATGGCCCCAGAGTAGAAACAGACAGACCTTTGAGAAGATAAGTGATCTCAAAAAGCACAGCTATCTGGGGCCATTCAGCAAAGGGACAGGCCCAGTCCTTAGAGCCTTACGCCGTCGTTTGGTAGGATAACTGATAAGTTCATGGTGAAGCCCTGAACCATCAGTGAGGACGAGAGAATCTGCAGCATGTTTTAGAATGACTGCTCTCCAGAACAGTTAACATCAAAGAACTGTCATGCTTTGAAAGGAGTGAGTTCACTAACACCCAGTAGACCCAGCCACTCAGAATTGGTATTACTGTACTCAGCTTTTTAGCTACAATGGACTCCCTTTGGATTGTCATGCCTGATCCCCAAGGAAGGGGAGACATGCAGCAGGAGGGATGTCAGACAGACATTAGGAAGAACTTCCTGATCACAATGCTCATGAGCCAGCAGAACAAGCCTCCAGGGAAGGTGGGGAGACTGTCAAGCACAGGCAGGAAGATGTGCGACAGGAATGGTGAGGGTGATGGCCCCTGTGAAGGGGAGGAGAACTGGCTTAAAAGACTGTGCCGGGGCTTCCCTGGTGGCGCAGTGGTTGAGAGTCCGCCTGCTGATGCAGGGGATACGGGTTCGTGTCCCGATCTGGGAAGATCCCATATGCCGCGGAGCGGCTGGGCCCGTGAGCCATGGCCGCTGAGCCTGCGCGTCCGGAGCCTGTGTTCCGCAACGGGAGAGGCCACAACAGTGAGAGTCCTGCGTACCGCCAAAAAAAAAAAAAAGACTGTGCCACCTATGGAGTGAGACGCCACCGCCCAAGCCACCTCTACCCGGGGAGCCCTATCTGTGAGCCCCGAAGCCCTGGCTGCAGGAGGGCAGGGACCCTCACTCTAAATCACAGCTGGGATTAAGAAGCACTCTCGGTCCTGGTGGCATCAAGTCGGGATAAACCACTCTCGCTTATCCAGGGACCAGAAGCGGCGTGACTCATCTTTCTCTGGGGTCCATTCCCCAAAGGCACCCACCCCTGAGCCCAGGTCACAGCACTGGGCCTAGACCACTTGCTCCTTCTTGTATTTAAAGATAAAACTCGCCACGCAAACCCCCTTGGGAGGGCAAAAAAAAGAGGTAAGAAATGGACTTCTGAAGAGCAATTTTCTAAAATATTCCTATTACTGAACAAGATCCAGGATACAAATAGAAGTGCCATACAGAGTAGGGAGGTGTCCATGCAGACAGGAGCCACCTGGGCACCTACGTCCTTACACAGGTCATCATCCCCCCCACCCCCACCCCCCGGCTCCCTGTCACACCTCTGGCCTCCATGTGAAGTAACAATAGCTTATATTTACTGAGCACTTACTTTGTGCCTGCACTGTGCTCGAAGCTCTGTGTACCTTGTCACATTGAATCCCTGTAGCAGCCTTAGGATGAGGAACTGAGGCTGGGGTGGGGGCAGCAGCCCACCCGCTGACACGAACCTTCCCACCACCTGGCGTGTCCCAGCCCCTGATGTCCCAGGACAGAGCCACTGCTCTGCCTAGCTTACCTTCAGCCCAAGGACGTTCTGCCCGTTCACCTCGCACACGTAGTGGTTGATGAGGAGCCCGTTGCGGGCCACAGAACTCCCTTTGACCGAAGAGATGAGCTTCCCCTTCTTGATGACGAAGCCGACGTGGCCTGTGCTGTCCTTGTGCATGGTGACGTTCTGCTGGAATGGCCTGGCAGGGAGGGTTGGTGAGCTGGGCCTGGGGCGTGGCTGGGGGTGGACAGAGAGGCTCCTGGGACCCAGCTACTCACCTGTCCCGAACAACCATGACAATCTTCGCAGCCGATGCCTTCTTCCCCACCCGGTGGGCTTTGTCTGCGCTCCACCCGACACAGTTGTGCCCGTCAATCTGCAGGATCTGGTCCCCAAAGCGCAGCCCCACCAGGGACGCGGGGGTGTTGGCCTGGACCAGCTGCACAAAGAGCCCCTGGGGGAGGCAGTCCCCACAGTCAGCTCTCCCGGCCCACCATGAACCCAGGTCCTTCCTCCAAGCTGCTGTTTGCCTCCTGATCCTCCCGGAGCCTACAGGGCACTGGGTCTGCAGCTCTGCGCAGCAGACACAGGCAACCCCATTTTCCTGGCGAGGAAACAGTCCAGGCCACACAGCTAGGAAGCAACGGAGTCAGGAATTCAACCCCGACTGGAGGCTGCACCCCCAACCACTGGACTACAAGGCCTCTCACACTGGCATCCAGGGCCCCCGGCTTCCACTGTCTGCAGACAGCCGCCCAGAAGCCAGATCCCTTTGGCTGGGGGGCAAGGAGGCAAGGAGCCCAAGGAGGGGCAGGTAGAGGATCCCTGGCGCAACCCAGAGCCAGCCCTAGGGCCTTGTAGGAGGGGATTGAGAGGAAGAGCCTGGCCTAGGGGTCGGTGGGCCTCGGCTCCCAGCCCGCGCAGCCCCTTCCTTACTGTGGATGGGGATCCCCGCGCTGCCTCCTCTCCCGCTGGTGGACGAGGCGGCCAGAACCCCGGAGGCACGCGGAAGAGGGCAGGCAGCTCGGGCTGCAGGTGGGCGCTGTCCAGCACGCGGGCTCGCCCTCCGCGGGGCCCCTCCTCCCCTCCCTCCCCCCGCCCCGACTCCCAGCCCCACCTTCGATGGCCCGCAGCCGCAGCTCCGTCTTGCCGCGGTCGTCCTTGCACAGGTGGATCTCGCGCACACCGGGCTTGACCTCCCCAGGCAGCACGCCCAAGTTGTTCCCGGACACCGGCGCCACCGCCTGGTCCGGTGAGGGGCCCGAGACCGCTGCCTGCAGATATCAGGAGAGCAGGCGGTCAGCCAGCGCCTGGGGCCTCGTGCCACAAGAGTCCCCGGGGCGGGAGCAGGGAGTGGGTAAGGAGAATGTAGTGGACCCTGGGCCGCAGTCCACCCCAGCCCACACACTTTCCCGCATGCGGGCGAGAGGGAACATGGCTCAATTACGCCACGAGGGGGCGTCAAAGTCCACACCCCTGAAAAACAGCCGGGAAAGTAGGGCGAGAAGAGAGGACAGGTAAATAGGAAAGGGGTCCTCGTTTTCCAAAGCAAACTGGTGTCAGGAGAAGAGCCCTTTAAAATCCACTTAAAAATAAAAGTTCCACAGAAAATAGTGAACGATGGGGGGAAAGGGGCTCAATTTGATCTCTGCCTTGAAAAAAATTAAGGTAAAAGTACCAAAATGAGTGAGTGCTTTCCCCCCTAAGATCTGGAACAAGGACAGGATGTCCACTCTCACCACTACTATTAAATACAGTAATGGAAGAACTAGCCAGAGCAATAAGGCAAGAAAAGGAAATAAAAGGCATATAGATTGGAAAAGAAGACATAAAATGGTCTCTATTTGCAGATGAGATGATAACTTCACTAGAAAATTCCAAGGAATCTACAAGTAAACTCCTAAAACTCATAAGTGAGTTCAACAAGGTCACAGGATACAAGACTAACGTATACAAAAAAATCAATTGTACTTCTAAATACTAACAATGAACATGTGAAAACTAAAATTAAAAGGACAATACCACTTACAATCACTCAAAAAAAAAAAAAGAAATACTTAGGTGTAAATCTAATAAAACATATGCAGGAATTGTATGCTGGAAATGAAAAAACACTGATAAAAGATATCAAAGAAGATCTAAATAAATAGAGAGATATTCTGTATTCATGGATTGGGAAAACAGTAAAGCTGTCAACTGTCCCCAGATTGATGTACAGATTTAATGCAATTCTTATCACAATCTCTACAAGATGTTTTATAGATACATGCAAGGTTAATCTAAACTTTGTATGAAAAGACAAAGGAACTAGAATAGCTAAAACTATTCTGATAAAGAATAAAACAGGAGAAATCACTCTACCAAATTTCCAGATTTATTATATAGCTACAGTAATTAAGACAGTGTTGTATTGGGGAGCGACAGACACATGGATCATGGAGCAGAAGAGAGAATCCAGAAATAGCCTCACACAAGGAGGGGCAATTGCTTCTTAACAGAGGTGCAAGAGCAATTCATTGGAGAAAGAAGAGTCTTTCCAACAAATGCGGGAGCAATTGAACATCCGTAGGCAGAATATGAGCACTGACTTCACACGTTATACAAAAATTAACTCAAATTCAATCATAAATTTAAACATAAAACTATAGCAGTTTTAGAAGAAAGTAAAAGGGAAAATCTTTAGGACCTAGGGCTCAGTGAAATTTCTTAGGACACCAAAGCATAATCCACAAAAGAAAAAAAATCAATAAATTGGACCTCATCAAAATTAAACACTTTTTGCTCTGCAAGAAACCCTTCTAATACGACGAAAGGAGAAGCTACACAGTGGGAGAAAATATTTAGAAATCAAATATCTGACAAAGGACTCTAGAATAAAGTCTCAAAAGTTGACTTAAAAAATCCATTTAGAAAATGAGCAAAAGATATGAAGAAACATTTTATCGAAAAGAATATACAGCTGGTAAATGAGCACATGAAAAGATGTTCAACATCACTAGTATTAGGGAAATGCAAATTAAGACAATGATAGGCATTGCTACATACCTACCATAATGATTAAAATTTAAAATAGTGATAATACCAAATGCTGGCAAGGATGTGAAGAAACTGAAAACACTCATGCATTTCTGGCAGGAAAATAAAATAGTGCAGCCATTCTGGAAATAGTTTGGCAGCTTCTTTTTAAAAAAATTAACCATACATTTATAACACTACCTAGGGATCACACTCCTGGGCATTTATCCCAGAGAAACAAAAACTTATATCCATACAAAAATCTGTACACAAACATCCATAATAGCTTAGTTTATAATAGACAAAAACTGGAAACAACTAAAATGTCCCTCAAGAGGTTAAACAAACTGGGGGTACAAACACACCATGGAACACAACCCAGCGATAAAAAGGAATGAACTGTTGATATAGGCAACAGCCTCGAAGGGTCTCCAGGGCATGATGCTGAGTGGAAAGAGTCCGTCTGAAAAAGTCACACACCATGGGATTCCACTTACACAACCTTCTGAAATGGCAAAATTATAGGGACAAAAACACGCTAGTGGTTGCCCAGGGGCTGGGGATGGTGAGGGGTAGGCTGGGAACGATTATGAAGGGGCAACACTAGAGATACCTTTGTGGTGATGACATAGTTCTCTACCTTGATTGCACTGGTGGTTGCAGGTGATAAAATGACATTGAACCACAGACACACATAGTACCAATGTAAAATGCCTGGTTTTGACGTTATAGTGTAGTTACATAAAATGGAACCACTGGGAAAACTGAGTGAAGAGTACAAAGGACTTCTCTATCTTCGCAACTTCCTATGAATTTATGATTACTTAAAAATAAAAAGTTAAAATGAAATAAAAATAATTTAAAAATTTTAATTATAAAAATGCACTATCTGTCATTTTTTATCAAAATTTAGGTTGTCCTAATTATTGGATCAAAGAGGGGTTAAATCGATGGATTAAAATTGGACTATCTACAACATGACCTACTTTGCTTCATGTGTGTACTTCCCTACATGACTGTCAAGAGGGTCATTTTGGAGAAACACCCCAGGGTGTCACCAGTTTTTCTCAGGGTCCCACATGTCCTCATCCTTTCTGATTTTTCCTATGAAATCCTCATTTGTCAGTGTGGCAGTTCTCATCCTCAATTCCATCAATTTCATGAAATCCTGCAGCCTTAGTAAGATTTGCATTTGCACTCTGCAATCGATTTGCACTGGACCAGGGAGGGGCTGGCAGACAAGGACAACTGACAGATGGCTCGCAGGGAGGCTGGAGCTGATTGGGAGAGGGTTTGGGACTGATTCTATAGGTGAATACGTTTTCAGGAGTGAATATTTCTATGCTACGATTTCCTTTGCTCCCTGAAGCCATGGGGAGCAGGAATCAAGCATTATTGTTTAATCTGGGGAGTGGGGCTGGATGACAAGCTCCTCCCCACCGGGCTCTGCCTAACCATGCAGCTGCTGTCAAGTCACAGGCAGCCCTTCATTAGAAGCGCCCAGGCTCAGGCCGGGTTTAATGTTCTCCCTTCTCAGCCAGTAGGCTCAGGCCAGCAGGTTAGAGGTCAAAGGGCCGGCAGTGGCCCTTCAGCCCCAAGGCTCGCGGGAAACCACGAAACTCCACAGCACTTTTAATGAAGGCTGAAAATACAAAGTGCCATCAAAAAACAGAGGCGCAGCAACGCTGGGGAAAGAGGAGATTCAAGTCTGTTTAAATGGTAAGACCAAGAAGGAGGGCCCACATCAGGCAAGAGACAAATACCTACACTGGCACCTTCTGGAATCTGAGGCAGGTTCTGCTGGACTTCGTGGCTGGAGAACGAAAGATCCATATAACTTTCCAATTCCACCAGGTTTGGGTACAAAACTGATGGGAAGGGAAGGAAGGAAGAAGAAAGGTGTTACTCCGGGCCTGAGATTAGCCACACCTGCCTGGCTCCCAGGTGGTCACTCATTTTTATTAAGAAACAGGGCCTGAGGATGCTGTTTACTCCCAAGAATGCAGTATATCCCTGAGATGGCTCCGCTCTCCCAGGAACGCTCGCTGGCACTGTGGGTCCTCCCCTCAGACGGTCTGCTTCCTCCAGGAGCAGCCTGGGATACTGAGTACCTCATGTATCACTTTGGTGTTCAATTTAACCGACTTTATTTGGCACCGGCCAGACCCAAGGGCAGTTCTGGGGAACTGCGTGGTGAGGAGGAGAAAAGCTGGGCCTGAGTTCAAGTTTGCTACCACAGGGCCTGAATCAAGAGGGCCACGAGCAGCTCCAGGGCCACCACACACATCCTGGTCTCCACATGCAGCCTTCCTTGGTGGCCCCAAGTCAGGGCAGTCAGTGCCCTCAAAAGCTGCAGCTTTCTCAGTGTCCCCCTCAAAGGGTTCTAGGGAGGGTCAACCTGCATACTGCCCACAGCTCAGCGGCAGAAGGAGGCAGACTCTTGGAAATGTCCAGCAGAGGTCACTCTCAGCCAGGAGAACCCCAGCCCATTCACTCACCTGAAGGCTGGGAGTCTGTTCCCTGCCCCGGCAGGGCGGGCATCCTGGGTAGGCTCTGGCCTCGGCCTGGGGATGGATGGGGTGTGCCGGTCAGCTGTGGCCATGAGCCCCAGAGCCCTTGAGGCCTGGGGCTCCCTGAGGCTGGGGGTCAGGGCATTAGGTATGCTGGAGGTCTGAGGGGGGGTGTCCATGACCCTTGGAGTAAATGTGGCCTCTGCAGATGTCCACGCTTCTAGAGGGAGGTTCTCCAAGGGGCCCACGACTCACCAAATGTCACAACTCGTTTACTACCTGAGGCAGCCAAGGCAAATTTTCAGTCAAAAAGCCCCCAATTCTCAAAACCCACTAGGACCTCATGTGGGATGGAAGGAGAAAAGGGCTTCTGGGGGCTGAGTAGGCCAAACGCCACGGCCACGGGGTTTATTCTGGAAGCTTTCCTAGAGCATGGGTTCTACACGAACCCGGATGGAGGAAGCACTGGGATAGAGCAGGCACCAGACAGGCCGGTCTGCAGCTGCTCGGTCTTCTCCGCCTGCTGTAATTCCATTGCCTTGGCCTCTGGACACCTGCTCTGCCCAGCAGGCCCTGCAGTGGGGACCTGCATGCCGTGGGGCCAGTCAGGAACTCCCAGGGGTCCCCAACACGTGATCCAAGACAAGTCTCGCTTAGCTACCCTGGCGTAATCCAGAAGGCCCCATCAGGGGACCCCAGGCTGATAGCCTGGCAGTTTACCTGCATGGCTTGGTCCACCTTCAGGTCCTCCAGAGATGGGTACAGGGTGGACATGGCTGCTCTTTGGAACACCCTGCAGGGCACAGAGGGTGAGGAGGGCTGAGGGCTGAGAGGAGGCACGGACATGTTTCACTCAGCACTCTCAGGGCGAGAAAGATGTCACAAGGGTATTATTATCCCCATTTTAGAGATGGGGGAGCTGGGATTTGACCCAAAGTCTGTCTGGTTCCCAAGCCCGTGCTCTCAACCCCGCAAAAATCCCATCCCACCATGTTCAGCTGACTCTGGGCTTTAGAACCTGAGACCCGGGGTCACCTAGCACATGCTGACCAGGCAAAGCAGGATTGGGGGCCACGTCCTTCCCTGTCCTGTTTCAAAGGTCAGACAGGCTTATGAGGTCTGATCACTCAAGACCTAAATCCAGTCCAGCTGGTGGGTAGTGAGCACCTGCTGTATACCCGGCCACCGTTAGGGGTTTGCACAGCATCATCCCACAACTACGCAGGGTTCAGTCCAGTGTCAAGTGGGCGGGGACTTAACATTACAACAGAAAGGCAGCAGGCACTTTAGAAGTCCTCCCCAGCCCCCCCAGGCCTCTCCATCTCTGGGCATTTGAGCTCCTACTGCATACCAGCCATTTCCGGTCTCGCTGGTGACCCTTGATCTTGACCACAGTGAGGTGAGACCAAAGGAAACTCTTAAAGACATGCACGCAAACTGTAGCAGAATTTATACCCTCAGCGGAGTATTGCTCCAGAGGGAGAAGGAAATGGGGGGAAGCACGATAAACATTTACTGAACGCCTTCTGCCGGTCCAGAGGAGAATCAGTAGGACCTCGGAGCAAGCTACCCAAAGAGATTCAAAGAAATTACCTCACAGAAATGCTTTATTTCCTTCCCAGTTGAAATGTGAGGAAGGAGCAGTTTGTCTTTCTGGATTCTTTTCCGTTCACCCACTAACACATTGTCTCTGTCACATCTCCAGGCCTTTGCTGGGCCAGTCGTCACTAGCTGGATGTCTCTGCCCCGCCCTCCCACCCTGGCTCCTCCGACAATGAGGTCACTGCTGCTCCCAAGGGCCCTGCCCTCAGAAGAGACTCTGGGCCAGCCTCCGGCCCTGGACTCTTCAATCGTCCTCAGTCTGTCTTCCCACCTGAACTGCAGTTCCTTGGGGTCAAGGGGTGTCCTATTCACCCCACTGGGCCCACATTCTCTGGACCAGGTCCAGATCCTCTGGGCGTCTCCCCTGAGTGACCCACAGGGGCTGAGGTCATCTTCATCCGTCACTGTTCCTCGTCCTTCCTCTGTACCTGTTGCCTTGACCCTTGTATCAACCTTAACACTCCCCAACGACCTCCCCCATCCCTCCTAATCTGCCGTCAAATCCCATCTCTCCCATGTCCCATCCCTAAT
Source organism: Physeter macrocephalus (assembly GCF_002837175.3). Taxonomy (NCBI): domain Eukaryota; kingdom Metazoa; phylum Chordata; class Mammalia; order Artiodactyla; family Physeteridae; genus Physeter; species Physeter macrocephalus. The sequence continues at coordinate 26,232,005 of NC_041227.1, forward strand.
CCCCATGCTGTCTGCAGACCTCCACCATCTCCCCGCCCTTCTGCAGGTACCACAACATCTCCAATGAGTCCTAGCTCCTCTATTGTTGTTCTCCATCCAACGGGCCCTTTCTGCATGAGCCTGGAATGTCACGCCCTGCTGAAAGCCCCCAGTGGCTCCACACTCACAGAATCGAGCCCACATTCCCTTTACGATTCCTCCAAAGATTGGAACTGGTGGCTCAAAGGCCAGATGCAAACACTGTAAAGCAATTATACTCCAATAAAGATGTTAAAAAAAAAATCTGTTGCCAAGTGCTTTATACATTCAAACTAGCCCCCTAAATGCAGAACTCAAGACGCTGCTTCTTTTTTTTAATTAATTAATTTTATTTTTTGGCTGTGTTGGGTCTTTATTGCTGCACACAGGCTTTCTCTAGTTGCAGCGAGTGGGGGCTACTTTTCATTGTGGTGAGCAGGCTTCTCATTGCAGTGGCTTCTCTTGTTGCGGAGCACGGGCTCTAGGCACGTGGGCTCCGTAGTTGTGGCTCAGGGTCTCTAGAGCACAGGCTCAGTAGTGGTGGCACAAGGCCTTAGTTGCTCCGAGGCCTGTGGGATCTTCCTGGACCAGGGCTCAAACCCGTGTCCCCTGCATTGGCAGGCGGATTCCCAACCACTGCTCCACCAGGGAAGTCCAAGATGCTGCTTTTATTTTTTTTATTTTTTATTTTTTTTGTGGTACGCGGGCCCCTCACCGCCGCGGCCTCTCCCGCCGCAGAGCACAGGCTCCAGACGCACAGGCCCAGCAACCATGGCTCACGGGCCCAGCTGCTCCGCGGCACGCGGGATCCTCCCGGACCGGGGCACGAACCCGCGTCCCCCGCATCAGCAGGCGGACTCCCAACCACTGCGCCACCAGGGAAGCCCACAAGACGCTGCTTTTAATAATCTAACTTCACATTGCTCCTGAAAAACAGGACACTCTGGCAACCCTGGACCGCTGCTGAGTGGCTACAGCTGAGTCGCAGCTGACTCCCGGGTGCCCCAGACCCCACCAGCCTCTGCTGTCTCTTACGTCGAGACCGCTTTACTCGCTGGCACTGAGACCCTATAGACATTTGCTTGCACCCCCCTGCCTAATTCTCCTGCTTTCTTTCTTTCCACACGTCCTTCTTCCAAACCCCATCCTCAGCTTCAGCCATAATGAGCTGCTTTCAGATCCTTGAATTAACCGAATTTTCTCATGTCCCCAGGCCTTTGCATGTATTATTATCCCCTCTATTTGGAATACCTTTCTACCCCCTCCACTCCCTACCTAGCTAACTCCCAATTATTTTCAAGTCCCAGACCAGAGGGCTCTTCTTTTAGGAAGCTTGCCTTGATCTGTGCTCCCCCTGCCCCCAAACGCCCCTCCTCACCCAACTCATGTTCTTACTCTGTTGATCGTTCACTACTCCTGTAGTTGCCTCTTTGTCTACCTATTGGGAGTTCCAGAAGGGCAGGAACTGGACCTTCTAATTTGCTATGGAACTCCTAGCCCCTAGCTTGGACACCAACGCAATAATATTTCCAGAAGCAATGCATTCTGCCCGGGCTTCCACTTTTCCCCTTGTAAAGTAAAGCTCTGATGTCCTATGGACGTGCACCTTCCTAGGATGGAAACAAGGATGAGAGGTCCCAAACAGGTTTTGTTCGCCTCTCACAGGCTTGTTTTTTGTTTTCATTTGAATTAGTGTCAACATTTTAAAATCTGGAAATATAAAATTCTTCACTGCTAACTTGTGCAGAAAAGAAAAGTCACGCTATCTGGCAATGCAAGAGCAGGAATCATACACGGCAACGGTCAGCCAGGCCCAAGTCGCAGCCTGCCATAAGATGGGGCTGTACGCACCTCCTTGTTTCCCGAAGTGCCCATCCAGCTGACTTACGCTGTCTGCTTGGCTCCTGCAGGCAGGCAGCTCCAGATCTTTGCCTTAGCCTTTGGGCCAGGAATGAT
>NC_041227.1:26234478-26278042 GCF_002837175.3 Physeter macrocephalus
CTCAGTGTGTGGATGCAGGATCAGCATCAGCATCGAGTCCCGGCTCAGCTTAAGGCTGATTCAAGAGAAAACTAAAAGCCCTTATGAAGACTTGAAGAAGAAACGTGGTGAAGAATCAGAGGGTACATCTTTTACTGCCAGCCATGGCTGGGTTCATCAGTTCAAGGCTACAGCCAACCTTCAAAACATAAAAGTAAGTGGCGAGGCAGAGAGTGCAGATATGGTATCTGCCAGGGAATTTCCTGAAATGCTTTGAGAAATTATTGATGAAGGCGTGGATTTACCCGAGTAGGTTTTTAATGTGCATGAGACAGGACTGTACTGGAAGAGGATGCCAGACTGAAGTTACATCAGTAAGGAGGAAAAGTTGTTGCCAGGCTATAAAGCAGCAAAGGATAGGCTAACTCTTTTGTTTGGTGGCGATGCTTCTGGTGATATGAAGCTGAAGCCTCTCTTAGTTTATCATTCAGAGAACCCCAGAGCCCTTAAAAACATAGCCAAGGGCTCTCTTCCTGTTGTGTGGAAGAGTAACTCCAATGCATGGGTTACACAGGCCATTTTCCAGGACTGGATTTTCCACCACTTTATCCCAGAGGTAGAGAAATATTGCTTGGAGAAGGACGTCCCATTCAACATTCTTTTGCTGCTCGACAGTGCTCCAGGCCACCCCCCATTCATGGACGACTTTCATCCCAATGTCAAAGTAGTGCATCTGCCACCGAATACCATGTCGCTCATCCAACATATGGACCAGGGAGTTATAGCGACTTTCAAGACATTATTTACATCACACTTTTTGTCAGGCTGTAAAGGCGAGTGACAATTCAGGAACGACATTTTGACAATTTTGGAAAGACTATAACATCTACAAGTCCATTAAAACATTGACTTTGCTTGGCATGCGTTTACGGCCGTCACCATGAATGGGGTTTGGAAGAACCTTTGCCCACAGTTTGTTCACGATTTCTGTGGATTTGAGAAGGTGGATGAGGAGTTGAAAGAGGTCTTCATCAACTTAGTGACCCTCAGCGAGAAGCTGGAGCTAGATCTGCAAGAGGACGACTTCACTGAACTCCTTGCTGTGCAACACGAGGGGCTTACTAACGAAGACTTGATGGAATTGGAGGCCCAGAGAAAGGACCAAGAGAGACAAGAGGAAGAAGAAGTAACTGAAGAACCGAAGAGATCCACGACACGGGAAATGGCAAGGGGATTTTCTTTATCTGAGGAGACACTGTTAGTTTTTGAGGCACAGGACCCGAACGAAGAACGGTACACGAAGCGGTTCAGAATGCAATCCAGTGCTACCATGTCATCTATGATGAGAAAAAAAGAGCTAGTACCCAGATATCGCTGGATCATTTTTTCAAGAGGGTAGATAGAATTGAATCCAGCAAGGAACCAGAACCTGTGCCATCAATGTCAGGCATGAGTGAAGGTGCAGCTTGCCCTCCGTCTCCTATTGCTGACAATCCTTCAGCTCTACCATCTGCCACCTCCTCTCCTCCTCCAGTCAGTAACTCTTCTTGCCTGTCCACTTGGTGCCAGATGCTGTGTGCCAGCTGTTGTACTCTACTACTGTACTTTTAAGGTACTGTACTGTAAGATTAAAAATGTTTTCTTTATTTTTTGTGTTTGTTTTTATGTATTATTTGTGTGACAAGTATTATAAACCTATTACAGTACTATATAGCCGATTGTGTTAGTTGGGTACCTAAGCTAACCTGTTGGACTTAACGAACAAATTGGACTTAAGAATGTGCTCTCGGAACAGAACTCGTTCATATGTAGGACGAGTTACTGTACTATTTGTTAGGTTTCTCCTGTGTGATGTGCACTGCACGCATTAATAAACTGTTTTTCTCTTGTTTATCTATTTGTTAGAGTCCTAGCTAAAAACCTAAGACGGGTAGAGGTAAAGTTTTGCCTCCCCTACAGAAGCAAACTACGCGTTCCAAGGGAGGGTGGGAAATGGTCCAGCACACATTCTGGAACCAGGTCCTCATGTTCACATCCTGCCTCCTCCATCTACTGGCTGCATGACCTTGGGCAAGTAATCTACACTCCATGTTTCTCTTTCTTCTCTCCCTAATGGGGTTGGTGTGAAGATCATGGGTTAAAACTTGTGAAGTGCTGAGAACAGTGTCTGGAACACGGTAAGCCCTATTCTTGGAAATGACTTATCAGGTGTCTTGGAGAACATTCATTTTCATGCATGAGCACTCATTCTTTATAAATGGCTGCATTGTATTCACTGTGTGAATGTGCCATAATTTACTTAACCATCTGGTTAAATTCATTTAGAATCTTGTATTACAAAGACTGATTCAAAGCTATTCATTCATTCATGTGTGTGTACCTCACTTGGCTCCCAGAATGCGCTACACACTCTGGGGCTTCCTGGCCTTTGCACCTTCTTCTCCCTCCTCCTGAAACATCCTTCACCAGCTCTCTGACCACTTGGCTGAATCCTGCACAATGTCCAGCTGTTAGCACCAAAGTCCTCTCCTTGGGGAAGGCTCTCTGGCTCCCTGACAGGCCATGTCTACCTGTGACAAGCTCCCAGGGACTGTCTTGCCCCTCACCTTCCTCAGTGTCCTTTAATTACTGTCCCTCTCCCCTGCAGACTCTACCTGGGGTGCAACCTTCAAGGAACCCCACCATGGCCCCTTGGACCTGGCACCGAGGAGGTGCTTAACCCTTGTTGACTGATGGCTACTGTGGGCTATATTTCTCACTTGTTTTAATCTCCTAAATCTGCAAGAAACCTGGATTTTAGAAAAGGTATTTCCTTGGGCTCAAGATCTCAGCTGCCCTTAGCAAGCTGAGGTCTGAGTTCACGGCTTATCTGCTTTCTGCCCTGATGCAGGTAACAACTAACACTTAACGAGTGTGTGCCTACACACGTTATTTGATTTAATTCTCACAGTAACCCTCTGAGGCAGATATAATTATTATCTTCCTTTAGAAATGAGGACATTAAGGCTCAGATAGAGGATACGGCCAGTAAGGGGTGTGGCAAGATTCAGATCCAAGTCCAGCTCAGGGCACTGGGCACTTTGTCTCTTGGTCACTTCTACCTGTGCCCTTGGGGCTTCAGGAATTTGGTTTAGATAATTGTCTGGCCTTTGCAATAACTCTCACCCCCCAACTTTCCCCCCTCCCCCAACTTTAGATCTCTGTCATCTGGCTGGTGAGCTGAGAGTGTTCAGATGGCCAAAGTCTCTCTTGAATTCTGGCCACAGCTGGGGATTTGGGGACCTGTCTGGCCTGCCTGGAAGGAAAGCCGTCCCATCTCCATGGGGTCACGTGGTCCCACCCGCTAAGAGCCTTTGGTGTCTCTGCTGATTGGGGCCTTGCCCTCCCAAGTTCCTGTTTGAAAATCATCCAGAAAAGGACAAACCCCTGGCCCGGGGAGAGAGGTTGCAAGCTGACCTGCCATCTTATCAGTCTGAAATCTTTGGATACACCCCATCACTTTCAGGGAGTTGAGGTGTCCCAAATCTGCCCTGGAGGCTGAGTGTTATTGTCAAAACGAACAGTACTGGCTGATCCGGGGACACAGGTGCTCACAGGTTTGGGAAACAGTGTTACTAGCATACAGTAATTGTTACAAACAATACAATAATTCTGCTGAGAGCCCATTTTACAGATGGGAAAACTGCAGAGCAGAGAGAAGGAGTTCAGTTGAGGAGGAAGGGCTTGACCCCAGGGCTCTGGAGTCCATTCTTTGTTTCCTTAGTCTTCTCTCATCCCACAAGTCCAGAGGGGAACTTAGTGTTGTCCCTCAGTAGGGACAAGATGCGGTCCCTGGCACTGGCTCCAGGGACTTGTCCAACGTCATACCTGGTAAAAGATGGAACCTAAGTTCAGAGCCAGATCTGCCTGCCCCATGCCTTCAAAAATCCTTTGGGTTTGTCTCTTGAGGAAGGAAAACTCTTTTCCTCCTTGTTAGTGAACATCTTTCACAGCCCAGCTCAAGGGTGCCCTCCTCCCAGAAGTCCTCCCTGATTTCCTGCTGCCCTTCTCCCCACGTGTCCCAGTCATTCCTCCCACCGCTGTCCTTGGGCCTGTCTTTTTCACAGCCATAGAGCTTGGTGGTCAAGGGCCGTGGCTTTGGAGTCAGGCAGCTGGGGATTCAAAGTCTTGGTTCTGACTTTTACTTCGTGTGTGACTTCAGGCAAATCCCTTCACCACACTCGGCCTCAGTATTTTCCTCCACAAAATGGGCTACCACGGTACCTTTGGGTGTTGTCAAACTACATGAAGTAAGGTATATACAAGGTCTGGCACAAAGTTAGTGCTCAAATTATGGTGGCTGCTATTATCATCAGTAGAAGCTAAAGAACTGGCCCTGGCATTGAGGATCTCAGATGCTCACTGTGGAGGTAATTGGCCCTAAATAACCTTCCTAGTCCAGCCCAGGCAGGGTGCGGAAAGTGCTGGGGGGCATTCCCTTACACCCTGGGCCCCCTCCCCACACACACACCTGTTTTTTGTTCTGCCTAAGTGTTTTCCAGAAGAACCTGAAGCTATAGCACCCTTTAGAATGATGCCCCCCTGTGGCTGAATGGGAACCCGCTTTGGGAGGAAGGGAGTAGATGGGGAGGTCTTATCTCCGTTTCACAGGTTCATCCAACCAGTTATTTGTTGAGGACCTACTATGTATCAGGCACTGTGCCAGGTGCTCAGGTTACATGAGTGAAGCATACAAAACCCCCTGCTTCATGGAGTTTATAATCTAGTGGAGGGACAAAGGAATCAGAGTGTATAATGCATCAGCTGGAGATTAGGATAAGACGGAGAATAAAACAGGACAGAGGGGGATTAAGTGATGGGCAGGGGACAGGTCCTGCAGGGCTCTTCAGGCTTTAGAAGAAGTCTCTAGGGCTACCGAGGAGCTCCTGAGGTCTTTAAAAGGAAGAGAGTAATGGATGTGGTGACTGTGTGTGAACAGACTGTCAGGGGCAAGGGCAAGAGCAGGGGGACCAACAAGGATGTCACTGCAGTTGTTGACGTGAGAGATGGACGATGGGCCAGGGAGATAGTAGGGAGGGATGATAAGTGGCTGGGTTTGGGATGCATTTGCAGCAGAACCTGGAGGACTTGCTGAGGGACTGGACGTGGGGTGAGGCATGAGACAGGAGCTTGCTCAGACCGAGAACCAGGCTGGACACTAGAAGTCAACAATGGTTGCTGCTCTGCTTCCCTGGCCTGGCCTGAGAAGGCAGAGGATGTTGAAGAGGGGAGGGGAGGACACAGTCATAGCCCTTGACAAGGGAGCAAAGCCCATTTTAAAGAAGGAAGACCTCCTTACTTGGCCCTAGGAGGGAGAAGTCCTGACACCAGTTTCCCCCTAAATGCAGTTTGGATAGAGGGAGCAGAAGGGAACCCACATTTCTGCACCAACTTCTTCCCCCGATGAACTCAAAGTCAGCTTTAAGGAGTTCCTGGCAGGGATGGGCACACGTTATACTGTTGGTGGGCATGGGAAGGGGCCCTGTGGCTCGGGAGGGCACTTTCTCAACGCCATCCAAAGCCATCTCTTGAGGAAGCAACTAGACGTGTCCCAAACTGTACCTACAGGGTTTTGTTTAGCATGGTGTGGTTTACGAGACCAAACAGGAACAACACACATGTTGCATAGTAGAGACTAGTTTAAAATGTACTCATTATGGCATCATCATGACAACTAACTTGCATTTTTCACTCAGTGACGAATTTTAGGTATCTTTCCATTAGGACATGTCCTATATGTTGCAATATATCCTTGGCCCAGCCTATTTAATGCCAGGAGGATCCCACTCACCAGCCAATTTTGGGGATGATCCAAAATGCCTCAACTGAGAACTGCCCTGAATTCAGAAACCCCAGAACCAGTGGCTGTTGAGTATCTCCCCATTTTTTTTTTTTTTAACCTATGGAAGCCTATCTGGATGGCTGAACCTTTCCATCTGGGCCACCAGCACAAAAAACTAGGGCTGAAAACATCCTTAGCCTTGAACCAGACTAGTGTGGTCCCTGGTTCTGTGGTTGGCAGTCCTTCTGACCTAGGGCCAGTTACCTGGCTGGTCTGCACTGTGGTGGCTGCAACAATTAGATCAGCTGCCTCACTCACTTCCCAAGGCTGGGTGGGAAGCCAAAGAGGCCTTTGTAAATTCTACACGATGCAGGTTTTAAGCGTGTTTTTATGCTTTGTTCTGGTTCTACTAATCAACATAGCAAAAACCCTGAAGAGGGGTGGGGAGTGTCGAGTGTATTTATGTATACAGGGCTGGGGTTGGGGATGGAGTGCACGTATATACGGCATGGTGGTTAAGAGCAGGAGCCTTGCGGGGCAGATAGGCCTTACCACTTACCAGCTGTGTGACCTGGGCTTCAGGGTTTGGCACTGTACAATGGGACCGTTGTGAGGCACACTGAAGTACTTACAATGGTTGCTGTCATTCCACAACTTCTTCAAAGCAACCCATTAGAAAGTACAAAACGCCACCGTCCTCATTCTGGTTTTTAATGGTCAAGGTGACAATAATCTAGTTTCTCCAGACCAGCATTTAGTTTCATATTTACCTCCAACTGTTGGCAGATGCTGCAGCCCCAGCAGCCCCCTGTCACTTTGGGATCAGAAGCACCAAGCCAAGTCCCTTTCTCAGGTTGGATCCCCAAGGCCTCCCCCACCCTGGGTAGAAGTAGTGTTGGCTCTTGGCTCATTGCACGGGGTGAAACAGAAGAGAAAGTGATTGGTGATGACTGCTTGGAAAGAGTACTGAGGCACGTTATGGTTCAAACCCAGAAAATTCTGAGTCAGCATTGATTCTAAGTCTGTGGCTCATTTAATAGGGGGTGGAAAGGCTTCCAAGACCCCAGTGATCCTCCTCTCTCAAACTTGCACACTTATAGGGGGAGGGTCTTGTCCTGGCTGGGACTACTGCCCAAGTTGGTGCAAGTCAGAACTCAGCGGGCAGAGAAGAGCGGAGTGAAGCCTGCACACCAAATCCATCTTTGTTACTCACCCGAACTTCAGTCAGCAGAAGCCTCCTGCAAACGCTAACACAGTACAAGGAGCTCGTAGCACAGGGAACCCACCCCTTTTTCAGCATGTGATTTGCCATGCGTCATCAGTGCTCAGTGGTATTTTGATTCTCTTTCAGACCAAGATAGCCTGACTCTGAATTCATCTGGGTTGGCACAAGCTGTTTCCCAGTAAAAAGATACCCTATCTACCTCCTAGGTGCAGATTTCTGCATGTGGAGTAAATAAAGCAATGACAGAGCAGCCTGGATGATGAGGGAGGAAAGTGCTGAAGCAGGAGGTGTAGTTAGAATCTCAGCTGGCCAAGGCCTAGAAAGTGTAACTTCCCAGGGTTTGAGTGAAAGGAGCACAGGGGTTGTGTGCCTCTGGATCTGACCTCATGCTTCAGGGGACTCTTGTTGCTGCCCAGTTTTATCCAGGCAAGAGATCTGTTCTTGTGGAAGTGAGTGGCTGCAAAAGCCTTTTTCTGTAAGTCCCCCCACTCCCTTCCCTACACAGGGGAAATCCTCCACTAGTCATCCTGGGGGACACACTAGTGGGTGGGTGTTGTATGCCACATGCAATTTTTACGCAGAGGGGATGGAAAACTCCTCCCCACACACCTTAGACATAAATATGATTTTAAGATAATCAAAGCCTGCCTCAGTGGGAGAGGTTCTGTATAACATGCTGGTGATATTCCTTCCATTTTTTTGGTTGTTTTTATTTTTTTCTTTAAAGTCCATTGATCGTCACAAAAACCCAGGAAATGCAACTAAGGAGAAAACAAATGTCCAACTGAGATCTAAGAACGCAGAGCTATGGAGGAGACGTGGCACTGGACTGCTGGGTGTGTGGGAGGGGGTGGAGGGGTGGTCTCCACGGGGCAGCTGGACGTGGGGGACACAGGAAGATGAGGCTGCTGGCTGGGCCAGGCAGTTATGTTAACCGCTGCACGATGACGGCATTGAGCAGGTTGGCTTCCTTCAGGGTCTGGCTCTCGTCAGCCAGCTCCTTGTTTGGGAAGGTGGTCATGAGGACAAAGCTGGTGGCAGCCATGGCCGGCCGGGCGTCCACGATGAAGAGTCGGATGTCGCTGATCCTGGTGGAGTGGGGGGAGTGGGGAGGTGGGTGAGCAGTGTTCTCTGCCGTCCCCACCCCCCGCTTCGGGAGGCTGTATCACATCCCCAGGTCCCCTCCCCTGCCCAATCCTTCTCCACAGTGTCCAAAGCTCTCATTTGGAACATGAGCTCATGTCACTCCTCTAAAACCCTTCAGAGTTGCTCCCACTTTCCTTGGTATAAACACCAATCTCCTGACTGTGGTCCTGAGGCCTGCCTAATTTTACACCTCCCTCCTTCCCCCTGTTCTCCTAACTCCCCATTTCAGTTCTTCATCATGCTGTGCTCCCTGCCCACATTTGGGTCCCTCTTCCTAGAGGCTTCTCTGCCTGATCCCTTTTCTGCAATCCTAATCAAACTTGTTTTACAACTAACCTCATGTGAAGCCTGTCAACACTCAAGGATTGGCAAGCCACTCCCTGGGCCCCACATGTGGGTTCTGGTTTATATGGCCTATGATTGATGAAATTTAGACACTGCTATTCTAGAAAAAGGAGTTGCCAGATATCTTTACTGGCAACAGTCCTCCCCTACTAATCCCTTCATCACTTTGTGCCTCAGTTTCCCCATCTTTATTATTTTTTTAATTTTTATTTATTTATTTTTTTTTGCGGTACACGGGCCTCACACTGTTGTGGCCTCTCCCGTTGCGGAGCACAGGCTCCGGACGCGCAGGCTCAGCGGCCATGGCTCACGGGCCCAGCTGCTCCGCGGCATGTGGGATCTTCCCGGACCGGGGCACGAACCCGCGCTCCCTGCATCGGCAGGCGGACTCTCAACCACTGCGCCACCAGGGAGGCCCATTCCCCATCTTTAAATTGGGGAGGCACAGTTGCTTTGATCCCAGATGATCTGAGATGGAACAGGTATTCTAGAATTCTCAAAGTCCAGATCTAGAAGAGACCTTAGTAGCCTAGTGGTTTTCAGAGGCTGCTTGCGGGCAGGAAGGTAGAGGAAGCCAGGTGGGTGGGAGGGTGCACTGCATCCCCTCTCCCCTCCATCAACCACGCAGTTCAAATTTTATCTGTTCTACACTTGGGCTTTAGCATGAAACTTTGAACAAATTGTTTGGTGGCTAAAAAAACCCCTCTGAGGAATCCGATCCCCTAATTTTAGAGATGAGGAATGAGACCCACACAGGGGAGGGAGCAAGTCACTGGCCACACTTAATGGAAGAGTGGGGACCAAACCAAAGGCTTCAGACTTGCATACCTTCCTATCCCACTGCTTCCTCAGGGGAAAGCACGGAGTGCCTGCTGGCGTTTAGGAGGAAGAACTGCTCCCTGCTTCTCACCTGTCTGTGGGAGTTTCCGGGACCCTCTTAAATAAGCCAGGCCACATAATGCAAGGTACCTGTGGCTGTGGTTAAATTTCTGCACCAGCCTCCCGCCATCAGCAAGCCGTATTTGGATGTTTGTGGTAGGCTGCGACTCATCAACTGAGATGGAAGAGCTGGCTTTGGCCTCATTTTCTGCCTGTTGGGCTGGAGAGCTGGTATTCAACACCGGGGGGGCAGTGCTGAGGAGAGAGGATCGCGTCAGGACACGAAGAGAAACAAGGCCCCACACAAGAGGGGAATCCTGTCTCAGAATTTTACTGAGCATTTGCTATGTCTGGTGCTGTTTGTTGCTACTGATATAAGGAGTGTCCAAGACAGAATCCCTGTCCTGATGGAACTTAGAGGTCCAGTGGAATTCACCTCAACCCCCAAATTACTGCTAGCTCCTTCACTCCTGGAGTTGGGCAAGTTACCAACCCCCTTCTTCCTTGGTGTCCACAAGTGAACAAGGGCCTGAAGGGAGGAAAGCAGTATGCACGACAGCCTGGGCCAGGGGAAACTGGGACCTGATGCTGGAGGACCCAACAGACCAGGATGAGTTTTAGCCTCAGTGAGAGGCTGAGGGCAGAATGGGGAGGGGGCACTCCAAGTCTGCAGCTGAGGCAGGCATGACACAGCTTGGCAGGTGACTGCTGGAATGTAAGGGACAAGTCCAGACTCTTTTCCTCTGATGGAGTTTTCAGGCCTGCCTGCCCCAGTGCAACCTCACTCATGTGAGTATCTCATACTCATGTGTCAACTATCAGGAGGTGGTTGAGATTTATGGAAAGCCACCTAAGTGTCTGGCACTGCAGGGATTAATTATACACTATGAACAGGACACAGTTCCTACTGCAGTGTTGAGAGCTCAGATCTTGGAATGAGATGGACCAGGGTATGAATTCACCCACTAGCTATGGTAGTGTTGGGCTAGTTATCTAAGCTCCCTGAGTTTCAACAAGGGTAGTAACAAGGTTCTTTAACAAGGACCCTTGTGAGGATTAAAGGGGTGCTACACTCAGGGTGGCTGACAAACACAAAACGCACACGAATTTCCAGTTCTCCATAACCATTGGAGGCTTCATCTCTCTCCTGTAAACCATCTATGCATCTCATTCTCAGCCTTTCTCTTAGCAGATGTCTTGGCCTAGACCTATGCAGAGAATAGAGGCCATTGGATGAGAACTCCCTTGTTTCCCCCCAAAGCCTCTAATTAGATTAATTCATACACCTCACCGTTCCCTCTGATCCTTACAACCTAAAAAGGGTATTCTTAGCAAATCCAACTGAAAGTGCTTTCCTAAGTGTGTTCCCTGGGACCCTAGTCCCTTGAGTTATCTCCAGGAAGGTTTTGGAAATGCCACATATTATACCGACAGCATCACAGGCCACTAACATATTAAAGAAGGTCATGAGAGATCGTGAGGTAAAGGCAAACTTATTTGACCACCATGTCCTTTCTTTCATGTTACACTTGTTAATTAACCTCCTGCAGATTGTTTCATCTAACACAGTGAAATGTTGCCCAGGGCACATAATTAGCAAGGAAGAACTGAAAACTGAACTTACTCTTTTCTGTGAACGTGAAAAATCGTGGCTTAGAGAATTACAAAGTGGAGCTCAAAAGAGAAACCTGGCCACACTTATTGGCTATGAGAGGAGCTTCTATGGATCAGCCTCACAGCATGTGGGACTCAAATGTGGGCTGAGACAGATAAATTACACCATCATGGGCCTGAAGAGATGCTTGGAAATAGTGGAAAGTTAAATGTTGAACCTGTAAATGCCTAAGATCTACTCTGTTCTGTTCATTAGTTTTAAGGGCATTAGGTCAACTCTCTAATTAGACTCTAGGCAGCCTGTCCCTCAACTGTTTGTAACAATTCCAAGTACATGATGGGTACTCAATGATGCTACTGCCTGCCAGAAAGGCCTGAATGAGAGAGAACCTGAATCACCTGACTGCTCATTTCCTTTGTAGTGGGAATAAATTGGGCACTAAGGTGCCACAATGCTACCTCCTGAGACCCTGCCACCTGCTTTACACAGATGACCACTACAGAAAGCATGATGAGGGGGCAAAGCTCATCCTGGCAGCAGTGTCCCCCTTCACCCCCATCCCAAGTGCACTCTTGGTGTTTGGTACTCATAATCAAGTAAATGCAGGCTTCCCAAATCTTCAGATTAGTTCCCATCCAAACAAACAAATGCAAAGCCTAAAATAAAAAAAGTTTCATGCAACCGAACGAACTTTTTCAAATTTCTGAACTGAGAAAAATCTATTCATTCACTTTATTTTTCTAGGTAATTGGAGAAAAAACAAGCATTGGCTGATTTTTGAGGCAAACCTAAGAAAAATTTCTTAAACTTTTGGCTTCCTGATCATTTTAGCTAACAAGAAGACAATGGAAAGCATAGTAAAATTTATTGGAAAAACTAAAAGAGCTGTCCATCTAGTTTAGACTGAAAAGCTAACGTTCCATCTCCCTTAGCTGTATAAAACATTTTTTTAGCTCATTTTTCATTAAAAGCTACAACTGAAATAAAATCAAAGTGGAACTGGCAATGAACATTTATTTAGCCGACAAGCATCACATCTGATTATCAAGCTCTGTCTCGACTTGTTGATTCATCACCTGCACTAAGTATCCCCATCCTGCTAAAACAGACTCCTTAAAAATATCTTAATTTTTTGAGATGTGGAATCTTCACACATAATAGAGTTAGACTTTCCAATAGTAGAAGCATTTTCTGTTAGTATCATGAAACCAGACAAACCCAAACTGCACGGTGCTCTGGACCCTTCCTTAAAACTACTGGCGGGTGAAAGACAGATACAACCTTTTCGGAGTGCAATTTGACAAAATCTTAAAAATATGAAGATCTTTTGAGCTAGCAATTTTACTTCTAGTACAACATTAAGGGGTATATAAAGATTTAATTAGAGATATTCATTGTAATGTTGTTCATAATACTGGCAGCCACCTAAATGTTTAACATCAGGGACTGGTTAAATTATGGCACATACATAAGATAGAAAATTATGTTAGCATTAAAAATAATATTGTAGAAATACACTTACTGATCTGGAATGACAGCCATACTACATTGATTAGGCAAAATAACAAGTGATAGAACATTTATTTTTACACACACACACACACACACACACACACACACACACACACACACACACCCCACCCCCCCCACCCCCCCATATACATATACAGACTGGAAGGATACTTCCCAGATACTAACTGGACATATCTGGGTGTTAGGTTTAGGGACAGTTTTTATTCTTTATCTGTATTTTCTATTTTTTTTTTAATTTTTATAGATAAACACATTTTTTTTTTTTTTGCGGTATGCGGGCCTCTCACTGTTGTGGCCTCTCCTGTTGCGGAGCACAGGCTCCGGACGCGCAGGCTCAGCGGCCATGGCTCACGGGCCTAGCCGCTCCACGGCATGTGGGATCTTCCCAGACCGGGGCACGAACCCGTGTCCCCTGCATCGGCAGGCGGACTCTCAACCACTGTGCCACCAGGGAAGCCCAACACATTTTATTTTAATAATATAAGGAAAAAAATTATCTGGTGCTCCACAAAGCTTACCATAGCTGACAGGTAAGTCACAGATGGATCAGAGAACAGCTGTCCCGGACTAACCTACAGGCCCCAATGTGGTAGATGAAATGATGAGCAGGGTGGACTTAACTATTTTGGTTCTGGTAAACCACAATCTATTGGTCTCTAATCTCCTGAGCTATGACCCTTGCTTCTGATGAGGCATGAATGGCCAGCAGGGAGGCAGGGGATTCTAGAAGAGGGCCAGCCAGAAGCTCAAAGAGCACAGCTGTTGGCAGACCACACTCTGATTCCTGCAGATGGTGGTGAGGTGAGCAAGGGCAGTGCCCAGTTCAAGAGCTGCCAGAGCTAGGTCAGAAACGGTATCTTGCTGTGTAGGAGTGTGGGGAGAAATGCCAATCAGAAGGCCTGATTCCAGTCCCGGCTCTACCATAGGGAGCTCCTAAGGGTATCCCTTAAAGTCTAAGAGCCTCAGCTTTCCCTTTGTAAAATAAGGATGGTACTGGCGGGGAGGGTCACCATGCTGAGTGCCTCTCGTGTGCAAAGATCCCTCTGAAGGATACTGACGAAGTGACCCCATGCATGGCCAAAGCTGAGTGGGTCCCTGAGAGAAGGCTGCCTGTCTGTGGGATGGTCAAGGATCTGGTGTGAGAACCCTGCCTATCAGAGGTAATAGGGACTGTCAACCAGTCAGATCCTATTAGGGGTTTGAATGCAAGATGGAGATAGTGGCTGAGGACACGTGGCAAAAATGTCACAGGAAATGACAAACTGAGTCTCAGGCAGGACCAAAGAAGTAGGGATAAGAGCTGCCGTTAACAGTGGAGCAGCAGGCTGCAAAGGGGCAACAATGTCTCTGAGCTTCCCTGGATCCTAAACGATGCCGCTGCAGGCTGGCTGGCAAGAGTCCAGAATTCCTTTCTCCTCTGAATCCCCATTTCAAGTGACCTGAATACATGTGTCTGTTTCAGCCTTAAAGCCATGCAGAAGGTTATCCCCGCCCTGGACACCCTAGATTACCGAGTCAAAGCAGCAATGTGTTACCTTTACTGATTACACTGACTGCTCACTGTGGGGCAGTGCTCTACGTGCTCCTCCCGACAGTAATCGAGGAGGTAAGGATGCTTATTAGTCCCACTTTATAGTTGAGCAAACTGAGCCTGTATGGTCCAAGGTCATATGGCTAGAAAGTGAAGAATAGATTTAAACTCAGATTTGTTAAAGCCAAAGCCTATGTTCTCCATACTCTTCCTCCCATAAAAATAAAATCTCAAGTACTCTGTAATCAACAGTAAAGAGCTATACAAAGTGAGCCTTACACAGGGCCTGCCGGGCCCGACAGGAGTGACCCACACAGTCCCACTCCCACCTGTGCTGCTCCTTACCTGCCCAGTTTCTGACCCTCACCAGTGAAGGCTTTGAAGGCTCCCTTGGGCTTCACGAAGTCCTCGTCCCGATGGTCCTCCATGTCCAAGTTCACCTGCCCACCGTGAGCTAACCTCCGCAGTTCTGCTGGCACCTCTCTGTGGGAGAAAAGGCAGTGCTGGGGCCCACAAAGAGCAGGATGGAAATGACAGTGATGGGTACAAAGGGAGGAGAAACTTCTCAGTTGCAACTGTGAAGTTGAGCTTCACAGGGAGTCGACTGCTCCAGTGGCTACCTGTCCGCCTCCCCCTTCTCTCATGCCTGCCCAGAGTCAAGAGCGGAGACCTGTATCTTATTTGGTGACTTGGCTCTGTCCTAGGCCCAAAGGGGAAATGTAGATACACAGGATTTTGGGAGCAGATCTGTGAATCTGTATCTCAACTGTGCCAAATCTGCTTAAAAATAAGCAGATTTAAACTTCTTAAATAATAAATATTTGAATCAGCTTCTTCTTTCCCATCTGCCATCTCACTCACTGATATGGAATCCGAAGGAGGGCTTTTCTGCTCACCCTCTGCGGATAGACTCCAGAAACTGGGCATTGGATGGGTCTTGGTAGCTTCTGAGTTCACCATTGTCCAGGCTGAATCCACTCTTCCAGAGCTTCAACACTACATGAACCTGTGACAACAGGAGGTAAGCAGTCCATACATTGTCAGGAACCTGGCAAGCACACCAGCATGAACTTGCAAATTAACGAGTTTTCACTATTTTACTGTGTCATTATTAAAACACACAGACAGACAAACATATACTCATGCACAAGGAGATCAATCAACAACCAATGAAATAAGTATTAACCTAAAATAAGAGGTGATATGGCACAAGTTAAAAGAGAATGGGCTTTGATTTAAGCAGACCTGGGTCTGCATCTTGATTTTGCCACTCACTAGCTAAGTGGCACTGAGCAGATGACTCAACTGAAGCTGTGGCTTCCTTATCTATAGGGTTGCCACTGTGCTTGGCACAAAGCTTGTGCTCAACTAAAGTAGCATGGCAAATCTTACGTGGACTATTTTGCAGCCATTAAAAATGGTATCTACAATTTCTGTTAACGACTCCCTATATATATATATATATATATATACACAAAAAAGGGTCTAGAGAACTAAAGACCAGCGTATTAGCAGCTGCTACCTCAGGTGGATAGGATTTTTATTTCCTCCTTGCTTGACTACTTTACTTTGGGAAAAAAGCCCAAAATAATTAAAAACAAATACATTATGGAGACTAATGGTCACAAGGTCACATGAAAATGTTTGTGGCACTGAAAAAAAAAATATATGTATAGCTGAGTCACTTTGCTGTACAAAAGAAATTAATAAAACATTGTAAATCAACTATACTTCAATAAAATTAAAAAAAGAAAGTTTACGACATAAACCTCAAAACTGACTCTACAGTATGATTACACTTATTGGAGAGGGGGGATCCCTATGCGCACGGAAAAAAGGACTGGAATATAATACGGAAAAGCTCAAAAAGTACGTTTCAGGCCTCCTTGGTCGGGGGGGGGCATCTAAAGACCAAGTTCTTTAGGCACGTTCACACCACCAGAGAACCCTGGAATCACTATCCCTCTGCCTGAGATCCATGGAATACTCAGAAAACTCCTTTATTTGTCCATCTGCTCTGCCTGTCCCCACTCATGAGCCACCCCCCTCCCCCCACACCCAGCCAGATGAAAGCTGTCTTTGATTCTCAGGTAAGCCTTTCCATTCATGGATGACAGCAAACCTGCTGCCTCTTCCCTTTCAGAGGTTGCTGATTCACGTGTAACATGGGACTAATTTCTCCCCCAAAATGATAAAACAGTCCACGAGCTTCCCTAGAGAAGATAGGTGCACACTCACATCTTGGCCGGAATGCCTCCTCCTTTCTCCTGCCACGTAGGCAGACTCTTCCTCTGGTGCTGCTCCAAGGCGGTAGCCACCTCCTGCAAATGGCTGTAAAAGACAAGTTCATAAACACCGGAGGAGTGGGTCAACAGTTATCAGGTTATTCAGATACAATGATGTTATCTCAAGCTTGTTAACTACTAGGTATACTTTCTCTGAGTAGGAAACTCAGAGACGGGGGTAAAAACTGGAATGGTGGTGGGGTACTGCTTGGTTAAAGGGAATGGCTGCTACTAAGCTCTAGTTAATCATGACCATTTCAGAATCTAGGTGTAGGATAACACTAAAGACTTTTTGATTTTCACAAAGAAAACAGAAATCCTGACTGTATGTAAAACAGGTGGCCACCGATTCAATTAAAACAAAAATAAAGCAAGACACTGCATAAGTCAGGTTGGTTAGGCCAAACAAAACATGTTTGCAGAACCTGATCCAGACCACAGGCCACAGGTTTGAAAACTTTGCCCCATATCTTGATTTCATGTTAAAAGGTAAGAGAAACTGCACTACTCTTCTGCATATGAGAGGAAGTGAGCAAATGAAAAACAAATTCAGTCACTACTGGGGTGAGGAGGGCCTCCTTTCCTCTGCTCTGGAACCTCAGTCCTGTGGACACAGACAACGACCCCGACCCCTTATGCTCACTCTTGGTTTACTGGTCTCTCCAGGGCTCTTGGTCACTCGCTCCACAGCTACGGCTCCATGTTCCTTGGCACCTTTAAAGAGATCGTCCACCAGCTCGTTGGGACTTTTCTTCCTGGGAGGGCCAACAATCTGCTGTCCACTTCTCTCTGAGCCCCCGGCATAAAACCTGTGCAGAAAATACGCATCTAACACCAAATATACTTAGAAAACATGAATAGAGCATGTGCCAGGCTCTGGGCTAGAAGCTGGGCACAATGAGGCAAAGGGTACAAATGCCCATCTTTAAGGAACTTACTGTCTAGGTGGGGACAGATTTAAGAGGCAGGCAGCCATGTTGCAGTGTGAGCCACAGTAGAAGTCAGTAAGGGGTGCTCTGGGAACACAGAGCTGGGGAGTACAGTCAAGGGTTCCTAGAAGGGTGTCTTCTTGAGGATGAGTTTATCAGGTAAAGAACAAGGGAAGGGTATTCTAGGCATGCACGACAGCACGTTAGCTCTGGAAATTCACCATCCGGCGGCCAGCACCTTTCCAGCAGATGATCACTATGGTCAGTTAGAAGCAGCTACCACTAGCAGCCCTGGATTAATGGTGGCAGTGGCGTGGTTAGTATAAGCAGCTAGGTTCCACTGTTGGCTCTGCCACTGAGTGACCTGGGCAAGCCAAAGCACTGAGCTAACCTCACTTTCCTTCTTTGAAATGGAAGGGAAGGACCACATGCCCTACCTACCTGTTCCTTAAGTCAGGGCCATCAGGTTCAAATCAGCGGAAGTATGCAAAAGAACAAGCACAGAGTAATGCACACATGTAAGGTGTGATACAGCACCGAGAGCTCCCAAGCCTCACCTAACCTTGCAATTCTTGTGACATACACCGGGCGGATGCGGAAGAGTGGGTACTGGAGGAGGTCAGGGAAGCTCAAATACAAGCCCCAAGATACCCATACCTGCTTTGCAATGGGCCAAGCATGGCTTGAGATGAAGTTAGCACTTTTTTTTTTACCTGCATCTGAAAACCTTCAGTCACGTAGCCTTGGCTAGCTGCCTCCTTATCACTCCCATTCACAGCTAAGTCAACAGCACATCTCAGTGAGGAGAACTGAGAACCTATAAAACTGAGTCTCAGCCTTCCGTTTCCTGACATTCCCCAGAGAATGCAAGGTAAAACCCTAGACCTTGGCATGTACAACAGCACCAGCATCATTAGGTCTGAAATGCTGAGGGACCAGAGATGTAACCGGGATGTGAAGTAAAAGAAGGTCACCGCCTGGAGGATGTGACAGGACAGGAGAAGTAGGAGGAGGTCATTTAGGAGTTGGGCATTCATTTACTTGATGACACTGCCTTTCATTCAAGGAGTATTAAAATACTGAAATTAACATTTATTCCTGAACTTTGAGTTTATCTAAATAGAAGGCTCTGAGGTAGTGTAAAGGTCACTACGTGGATGAAGACAGAGAACAGAACACACATAATTTCTCAGCCCACTTCCCGAAGAGTGACCACGATGAGATAACTGCATTTCCATAATGGTTATTATACAATGTTCCTTAGGAATGTTTGACAGACCAAGACAGATTCCATGGAGAACCAAAACCCATGAAGTAAGGCTGCAGCCAGTTCATCCTTGTTCATTCCAGGTAGACAAACGTTCTGTTCAGTGGACTGTAAGATCCTTATTAAGGGATCTCAAAGCCCTGGCTTACAAACTAGGAATCTGTGATCAAATGCCTTAAAAATATTCATGCCCTTAACCCGGTATTTTCATTTCTATAAACTATCCAAAATAATCTGAAATGTAGTCAAAGATTAATACACAGAGATGTTCACAGCATTGATATTTAAGGTGGCAAAAAACTGGAAATGATTTAAATGTCGAGCATTCCATATGATGGACCATTATAGTCACTGAAAACACTTATGAAGAATCTTAATGACCTGGAGAAATTCAAGATGTAGCATTAATCCTACAAAAGCAAGAAACAAACATCTGACTTTCACCATGTAAAATACAATATAAACAAACTATATTTACACACAGAACCAACACTTAGTGGAAATATGCCAAAATATTAACCGTAGTTACCAAAGGGTGGATGAGTGTTATATTTTTTTTCATTATGATAGTCTACATTTTCCACAATGGACACTAATTTTATTGTAACATTCCTAAAGGTTAAAAACAAACCAACAAAAAACAGTACTGTGTCTGTATATTGGAGAAATATACATTTGTAAGCCCTTTTTTTCTCTTTATTATGTAATATATTGTTTTTTCAATTAAGGAAAAGCTGGAAGGAAATACACCAAAAATACTATTGATACGTGGTTACCTCTGGGTTGTGGTATTACGAATGGCTTTTTTCCTTATAGATTTTTTTCCCTTCCCCTAATATTCTTCAATAAATACATATTATCTTAATAATTAAAAATGAAACAGAACAAAAACAAATCCAGAATACCCCAAAAGAAAAAAAAAATAGTAAGAGGACAGGGATCACTTCTAAGCACAGGGAGTGGAAAACTGTTTCTAGTATGCGTATGACTAGCCCACAGTAGTAATGGCTAATGATAACCGAGCATGTTTATCCTTCTAGGCTGTTCTAGGTGATTTATACATTACCATGGACTTTCCTGTGGACTGTGCCCCCAATAAAGACTCACCTCTGACCCTCTTCATCCTCCTCGTCCTCGTCTTGGTCATGAATGAGGTCTCTGAAGGATGTCACCCTATTATCGCTGGAGACACAGAAAGGAGCAAAATGATCTCAAGGGGAGTTTAAGAAAGGTGATCCGCATCATCAGCTGCTAACAGTTGAGGACACTGAGGTTAGGTTTTTTGGTGGGGCAGGAAGAGGATCTATGGGAAGAGGGTTAACCTCTCAGGTTTATATGCAAAACAATGATATTTATTCAAGGTCACACATGACTAAGAATAAATTAGAAAGTGTATCAAGAAGTAAAATGAAATCCAATTTAAGCTCTCCTAGAGGGGGAGGAGGGAACCGGATAGGGTCTGTACTACTTTAAAAACGTACTACTGGATAGCTATTTTCATCATATAATTTTTAAATATTGGGGGAATACCTGTGTGCCAGACACTGAACTGGATGCTAGGTCTATAAAATGATCAGGCACAGTTCTTACCCTTTAGTTGCTTACAGGCTGGTGGCTCTTTGGCCAGGAAACCATCCATTAAATACTGTGCAACAGGGGCTGTGACAGAGGGAAGCACATGGGATGTGAGGGCAGTCTCCTGTTCTAGATGGGGGCGGGGGAACATCAAGAAAAGCGTCCCAGAAAAATGCAACATTTGGACTGAGTGCTGACAAACTAGGGGACCATCAGTCAACTGGATAAAGGATGGTGGGGCTGGTGGGGAAAGGGGACCGACAGGGCATTACAGGAAAGCAGTACAGGCACATACACAGAGACTAGTGACTAAGTAGCACATTAGAGGAAGGATAAATCATCAAGAAGTAAAAATGAAATGAATATATGGGTGAAAAGGCCTCTGTCTGCTTCTGCTGTAGGTTAGTCAAGTATTTATTAGTGTTTAGGAAAAAAGCAGGGTTGTGTGGGATGCGGTAGAGAGGGCACACGAAACATGGTATGAGAAGGGTTAACTCCCTCCTCTGACACTGTCTTACACTGCCATTTTTTTCCTAGTTTAGATTTGTCCTTAAGGAACAACCTTAGTTTTTCAAGGATCATGAGACACACAATTTATAAAAACATTTTCTGTATTCCTTAGGGGGAAAAAAGTTGTTTCTTTTTAATATGGGGGGAGAGGGTAATGGAGATTTAGTGAGGCTAGAGAAGGAGTTGTTTACTCCAGTTCGGCCTTGAAGAAAGATTTATTTCAGGGAGACAATGAGAGGACAGAATAGGCTCTGAGGCTCCACCAACTAGAAAAAAGAGGACAAAGATCAACCGATGTAGCAAATACATTCCTGCCTGAGTGAGCTGAGAGCAACCTCCTGGGCACTCCTTCATGCTCTACACAACATGGTTTAAAAGGATGCAAGTGATAAGATCCATACTAGTGCCCTAAAAGGCTAATTCCACTCATTACCCTTCCCAGGGGAGTTTTCCACAGATGCTTAGCTTAGCATCTATGGAAAAAAAAAAATCCTCTATCTCTCCGTCGTTAAACACCTTCAAATACACGTGTATACCTGCTTGAGCAAACCACTTGCTCTGGCTATGGGTCTGACTCTTTCCCCCAAAATTCTTACACCTAGACTCTGACAGTATCTAACACAGACTCTGGTGTCCATTTACTTGGTTCCAATCCCAACTTAGCCTCCAACCCTGGGATCTTGGGCATGCTAACGAAATTCTCTAAGCCTTCATTTTCTCATGTGAAAATGGAGACAATCAGCAGCAACCTTGTGGGCGTGCTGTGAACAGTCGGGGTGCTGATGCACGGTGTAGCACATTTCAAGTACTACTCTTGAGCAGCAGTTCTCAAAGTGTTGGTCCTTGGACCAGGAGCATCAGTATTACCCTCAAAGTTGTGAAAGATATAAATCCTCAGCCCCTACCCTAGACCTCCTCAATCAGAAATCATGAAAGGAGTGTCTACCCATCTGGTTTTAAGGAGTCCTCCAAGTAATTCTGATGCATGCTCAAGTCTGAGAACAAGTGCTCTGGAGTAATGCTCTGAGAGTTACCTTAACAGTATGGATGTCCTGGGGGCATTACCAATTTCAGAATACTCTGTCTTGTATCTTCCACAAATTGGCAAAATGTCTCAGAAATTTCAATTTTTCAGCATCAGAACTCTATCTCCCAGGCACCCTGAAGTGGCACAAAAGTGCTTTGTCAGATCACATTTTCTACAGTGACAGAAATGCTGTACCTGCACCGTCCAATAATGAAGCCACTAGTCACATGTGGCTATTGAGCATTTAAAATGTGGTAAGTGCAAATGAATAACTGAATGTTTTATTTTAATTAGTTTAAATAGCCACATGAGGCTAGCGGCTACCATACTGGACAGTATAGTTTTAGAGAATCAGACAACGGTGGTCCCTAGAATTCTAAGAAAGTACAGTTTGGTTGAATGAAAGAAGAAAAAAAAGGAAGAAATAATAGCCTACCTCTTACTCGACCCCGTGCTCGGTACAGGGGTGGGAGGTACTTGCACAGAGAGGTAGCTAGCACATGGCAGAAGCAGCAGCTTTGGATTTAGACAAATTTGGGTTTGAATCCACTATAACAGCAAATGTGTTACTCAACCTTTCCTAAGACAGCATCCTGACCTGTGAAATGGTGAGCACCTGACCTACTTCCATGGTTACAGAGGTATAAGAAGAGAACGTATGTGGGAATATCTGGCAGAGCCAGACAGATGGTGGCTGCTCCTGGAATACTAGCCCTCCCACCTCCACGAACTTACAACTTACTTAGGGAGAAAAATATTAAGGTAATTATCAGGAGAAGAATGCAAGACAGCACAGGAAAGATGTCATACAGTAGTACGTGGATATGGGTTGTGACTGGAATTCGTGCTGCCTGTGGGCTGGGGGATAACATGCTCAGTAGAGAAGGTGGGGAGGGAGCTAAACCTGGAAGGACACAGAGGATTTGCACAGGCGGAAAGGAAGCAAGAAAGTGGGCATGTCCAGTCAGATGAGAGGCTCAAACAAAAGCAGAAGAACCAAAAACAAGGCAGAACTGAGACACCAAACAAATCAGTTTGGTTGAAATAAAGATTTAAGAAAGGAGGAAAAGGGGGATAAGATGAGGATGGCAGGTTCACAGCAAATTCTGGAGGACAGTGAATGTCCACAGGGAGAGGCAGTACATCATTCTGGCTGAGAGCTGAATGCTGGAAGCAGAAACAGAGCTGCATTTAAATCCTTGTTTTACTAGCTGTGTGATCTTGGGAAGATGCCCAGCTTCAGTGTCTTCATCTGTAAAATGGGAAGAATAACAGTACCGACCTCACAGGGTTGTAGTAGGATTAAAAAGATGTATATATATCAATAAAAGCTTAACCCAGTGCCTGGCAGCTGGTTAAGTGCTCAATAAATGACAGCTGTTATAATTGAGGAGTTTAGACTTTCTCCTATACCTATGATTAACCTTTTTATGTCCCACAGCCCTTTGAGAATCTGATAAAGGTAATGAATTTTCTTGCCAGAAAAGGTACTACATATATATAAGTTTTTACCTACAATTTCAGGTAATTTATGGACCTTCTGACATCCATTCCACAGATTCCTCCTAGGGGGTTCAGGGCCTCCATGTGAAGAACCCCTGTTCTAGAGTCAGAGGAGGAACTCACTAATGGAGTGCTGTGCCAGAGAGGCAGTGATGACATGAAAGGGTATGTGAGAAGATGACAGTGGGGCCAGGGAGAGCTCAGCAGCAGGCTAAGTGTCGTGCAACAGTCAAGTCAAACAGGGGAAAGGCAGGCCCCACAAAGGATTCCTCTGAGGTGCTAGCACAAGCCTGCCTTTTCCTGAGAATGCAGTCAGCATTTACCACCTGGACAAGGACAACGATGTAACAAACAGTGCCTTCTCTCTCCCTTTTCCTTGGCTTCACCTAAGCCCAGTACCAAGTCTGAGGCTTAACCAAAGCAAAAAAGTAAGACCTTTAGGTCTGCATGTGTGCTCAGTCTTTTACTCCCTGCAGTCTTAATGTTAAACTCTATTCCCTTGACTTTTTTACCTTTAAGTCTACTTTTTAACATATAGACTTACTGTGGAATGAGACAGGGAACAAATAAGAAAAGAATGGGGAAGATGAGAATGGATGCTAATAATGGTAATAATAAAATGACAATAATAGCAGTTAACACGTTCTGTGTTCTAAGTGCTATGTAAGTATTAACCCATTTAATCTCCCATGTGGTAGGCACTATCATCATTCCCATTTGACAGGTGATGAAAACTGAGGGACTGGAGATGTTAAGTAACCTGCCCAAGGTCACAAAGCTCTAAAGTAGCAGTGCTGGGATTTTAACGTGAGCAGTCACGCTCCTAGCCCAGGTTCTAATAAACCATTGTCTTTTTTTTTTTTTTTTTTTTTAAATTTTTTTAACCTGCCCAAGGTCACAAAGCTCTAAAGTAGCAGTGCTGGGATTTTAACGTGAGCAGTCACGCTCCTAGCCCAGGTTCTAATAAACCATTGTCTTTTTTTTTTTTTTTTTAAAGGTTTTCTTGATGTGGACCATTTTTTAAGTCTATTGAATTTGTTACAATATTGCTTCTGTTTTATGTTTTGGTTTTTTGGCTGTGAGGCATGTGGGATTTTAGCTCCCCAACCAGGGATAGCATCTGCACCCCCTGCATTGGACGGTGAAGTCTTAACTACTGGACCACCACGGAAGTCCCATAAACCACTGTCTTGACAGGATTTTGGGTCTACCAGAGAAGACAGGTGTGAACACGTGACTGACATCAGAGGCTAGGTTTCAATTTCTCCTCCTCTGTATTTTTGTGCCAACACCCCAACAGTAATGTGGGGTGCCTGTGAAAGACACACCCCAGGAAATCAGCTGCCTCTATCAGCAGCTACAAGAAAAGCCCTTACCTTATCAATCAGGTCCCAGGCAGTAACATCTTGATGTGCCATCACTGACATCTCACAGGTGGGCATCTATGAATAACTAAAAGATGTCCTGCCTATTACCTCTTTCCTCTGGAAATGTAGGTAGGGGAAGAAGTTAAGGAAGCAATGAGAACTGGGGTTAGTGTTCCTTCTAGAAAGGGAGGAAATGTAATTTAAATCTCAGATGCCCTTAGAGAGAAACACAATTTATCACTTCACCGGCAAAGAAACACTGTATCTGTATTCTGGGGGTGAATTCAAACTCAAATAGAGAACATACACCAGAGAGTAGAAACAAATCAGGCTACAGCAGAGAGGGGAGATGTAGTTCAGACACCTTTAAAGGAAGAGGCCCTGCCTGTCTC
This sequence comes from Physeter macrocephalus, assembly GCF_002837175.3. Lineage (NCBI taxonomy): Eukaryota > Metazoa > Chordata > Mammalia > Artiodactyla > Physeteridae > Physeter > Physeter macrocephalus. The sequence continues at coordinate 26,259,408 of NC_041227.1, forward strand.
CCAGAAGACCTGCATTATCCCACTCTGTAGATCACAGCAGTGATCGGCTGTGAGAACCTTGGAGCCAGGGTGGCCAGGACAGGGGATGCAAATGGGATAGCAAAGGTTAACACTGCTTCACAAAATAAGACAAGGTCTCCCTAATCAATTTGGGAAAGGGTGGGTTAAACAGGTTTATTTTCTCTAAGTCTTCTTAATAGGGTAATGGGCATCCTAAAATATTGAAAGAGCCTTTTTAAAGTCACCTGGCCTAATCTTTTACATCTACAGCATCCCTGAAACGAAGTACTTCGGTTTCTACTTAAAAACTTCCAGAAATTGAGAGGCCACTCCTCATATTTCATAAATAAGAGACCCACCCCCCCAAACATCTTAAAAGTTGGTTCTGTGGTTTCCTCCAGGATTGGATCATATACCACACTCAGTTAAGAATCCCAAATCTCTACAGGAAAGGAATAAGTCTTGCAAGAAACTACTACCCACCAGTCAGTCTATCTTCCTCCCTCAAACCCACTGGTCCACATCCCCCGGCCTGAACCCTCTGTCGAGTCAGGAAATAGCTCACCATTGCTGGAAGCACACCAATGTAGCAATAACTGAAGCTGGCCCTTACCTGGGGGCTGTGCCTCTGGATACTGAACTGGGGGTTGCCTGCGAAATGGTCACAATGTCTTCGTCCCCTCCATCCTCATAAAAGCTTGCTAGGGCGATCTGAAACAGAGAGGTAGTAACTTGGGATCCTTAAACAGGCCTTCATCTAACACATCTCCCTTCATCTCCTTTGAACACAAAGGAGCAGAGACACAAAAATATGGCCCACACTTACAAGGCAGTCTGCATTTGGGGGGGCCATAGAAAATAAGACCAAAAGGTAATGGCCCAACTATTTGTTTTGATATTACCTGAAAAAAATTCCACCTACTAAGGGGAAAAGAAGGCAAGAAGGAAAGTTGGGATGGAGACACTCCTTATTCTCATTTTTATTAGGAAATGTGATCTAGTAAAAGCAGTGTACATTTATTGAGCACTTATTTATGAGCCATGTTGTTCTGAGTACAACTCTACCTGTGTTAACTCATTTAATCCTTAAAGAACCCTATGTAGTTAGTGCTATTATCATCTCATTTTATAGCTGATAGAGAAGCACCGAGAAGTTAAGAAAGCTGTCTGAGGTTACACAGTTGGTAAGGAGTAGAGCCAGGCTCGATCCCAGGCAGTCTGCTCGGGCCCTTACTCTCAGCATTTAGGTGATAGCCAGGAGTTGGGAACTGTGAGGTCAGTCCAGATTGCTACTTTTACTTTCTCTCTGAGGCTGTTTCCTAATCTGTGCAATGGGGACACCCATCCCACCAACCCTGCAAAATGGATGAGAGGATCTATTAACATTTATGCAGTCATGTCTTAGCTCTATATATACGGAAGGAATACGGGCCTCTTTTGGCCATTTGTAATTGGATGTTTCTCGCATGGACTCAATGCACAGGTATTTACTTATCGCTTACTTTGCATAAAGTAAGAGAGCAATGAGATCTACAGAGGTGAAAAAGACATGGCTCTTGTCCTCAAGGTCACCACCTTTTACGAGGCAGTGAGCTTCCGTGGCACATAACCAGCCTGTTGGAAGCAGCGTGCCTTTACAGAACACACTTTGGCAGGCCTGCCAGGAGGCAGTATGCTGCCGCGGGACATGCACTGAACTGGCATTGAGGGGAGTCTACATTCAAGTCCTGGGCAAGTCATGTCACATGCATGAGCCCGTTTCCCCACTAATAGCATGAGGAGACTGGGACTGATGACCCGCCACCTGTAACACTGTGAGCTTTCAGGTCTTTCAGGCAGAAGCTGCATTTTGTATTTCTGCCCAGCACAGGGGCTTTACACTGTGTGTCTGTACAGGTGTGATGCTTTATCTAACTCTTTCACTTTTGGAAAGCATATAAATGGTGAAGTCAGCAGACACAGTTCAAATCCTAATCCCTGGGTGTGTGACCTTGGGCCTATCACTTGACCTCTGAGCTTCCAATTCATCTATACAACTGAGAAAGTTTTCTTTACCTCACAGTGTGGCTAAGATTAACTGAATCATCATATGTAAAGTGCCAGGGCACATGGTGGTTAAGAGCTTGGGCTCTGGTATCAGACAGAACTGAGTTCAAATGCCATCTCTTCCACTTGGTAGCTAGTGAGGCCTTGAGCAAGTTACTTAACTTCCCTAAACCTCAGCTTCAAAATACACAGGTTAAATGATTTAAGACACCTAAAGCAGTTAGAACAGCACTTGGCTCATGGCAGGCACTCAATAAATATTAATCATCATCATCTACCTAAGATGTAGGCTGGGCAACAATATGTATGCAATTCTTCCTACAATTAATTACTGAGTGCCTATTACGTGTCAGGCGTTTTTCCAGGCACAGGGGATTCAACAGTTTACAAAAATCCCTGCCTCGTGTAGCCTATCTTACTGTCTTCTTAACTAATAAATATTTAACGTATACTTAATACATGCTGGTGAACTAGACGATAAGCTCCACGAAGACTCCCATTTTACAGAAGAGTTACTTATTAAAGATGGATAGGCTCCACTACCCAGTTTCTCCCAGCAATGAGGCAGGAGGGGGCGTAGGCCAAGTCCTGGGCTGGGCTTCTGCCCTGTCCTGAGGCCGGGGCTGCGGAAATGGAAATGAACGAGCACCTAGTCCCCAACGCCGCTCCACCGGGAAGTTGGTCAGTCGGGCCGGGCCTGCAGCCGAAGACTTGGCGCGGCAGCCACGCCCCCAGGCTCCCCCTCTTCACGCGGGCTGCGACCGTGCCCAATATCTCGCCGACCCGCGAGCCAGGCAGAAGGGGAAACTGAAGCCGGGTAGAGCAGGTCCGGGCCGGAGCTAGCCCGCGTTTCCCCAAGCCCAGGCCAAGCTGGCGACGCGTGGCAAGCGGCCCCAGGACCCTGAGGCCTGGGTCGGGCCGCGGCCCGGCGGGATGACTGTGCGCTTCGGCCACCGCGGGCCTGTCGAGCCAGGCGCCCGCGCCCCGCAGTCCCCAGCCCGCCCGACGCGGCCCGCCTCGCGGCGCTACCTGCAAGTCCCAGCCGGCCGACTCCAGGAAGAAGCGGGCCCGGTCCTCCTCGGCGCCCGTCACCGCCACGAACTCCCTCAGCGAGTCCTGTCGCTCCGCCGCCATCTTAGCTCTGTGCGCCGCCCAAACAGCTCCGGGCGCCGCCGCACAGCCTCAGCCCCGCCGGCGCGTTCCACCCACCGGTCAGCCCTGTCCAGCTGAGCGGCCCCCGCCCGCAGGCTCCGCCCCATGCGGTGCCTCACTCAAAGCCTTCCGTGCGAGAACTCCGCCGCTCCGCGCCCTCTGGCGGCCGTAGCGTGGACCCTCAACCTAACCGCAGGGGTGGGAGCGCGGGGAGGATGAGAGGAGGGGCGGGTCTTCCGCTGTGTACCTGTGGGATGAAAGTTCCCGAAAGGAGTCAGTTTCACAATTATTCATTGAGTCGTTTCCTCATTTCATTAATGTATTCATTCGTTCATTCACTTACTTGTTCAAATATTTACTGAGTGGAATCAAGGGCCCGTTGTTCTTCCACGGCTGGGGATCAGCAGCGAGCAAAACAAAGTCCCTGCCTTCTTGTTGTTCACATTAGAGAGCCTTGAACAAGTCCCTCTTGTCTCCCAACCCTTCCGTGGCTCCCCATCTCAATCTGCTTAAAAAGTGCCTCAGGGCCTGCAAGACCCCTGCGAGATGTGCCAGCTCTCCATCTCATCTCCTAGGCTTCTCAGTACTTCCTCTGCTCCAGGCACACTTCCTTTCTTGCTGTTCCTTGAAGGTGCCAGCTGCGTATTTGCATCAGAGCCTTTGTGCTCCCTTTGCCTGGAACACCTTTCACCCTCTGGCGGGCAAGGTTCTCCCTCCCTTTCTTCAGCTCTCTCAGACACAATCCCGTCTTAGAGGTCCTCAGCTTCTTTGCCCTCTTGCCTCTCGCCACCCTGCCTGAAATGCTCTTCTCTTCCTCTTCTTCTGGTCTGCTCTTGCTCATCCTTCTGGTCTCAGTTTAGGTGTTCCCTCCTCAAGGAGGCCTTTCTACATACCCAGGCTCTGTCAGACAGTCCCCAGTGTATGCCCTCTGGTGCCATGTTAAATGTCTGCCCTCCCCAAGGGCCACGATGCCTGTGAACAGCAGGGTGTCTGGCTGTTTCCAGCACAATAGGGCTTAAGAGCACATGCTGTGGACTCAGCCTGGGGTTGAAGCCCAGCTGTTACTGCTTGTGTGATCTTGGGCAGATTATGTCTCTAAGCTTCAATTTCCTGATGTGTAAAGTGGAGCTCCTCCCAGTTCCTGCTTCAGAGGGATGTGTGAGGATTCAATGTGAACTGCTGAGAGCAATGTTTGATACTTTGTGAGGCCCCAGCAAACGTTAGCTGTCATTTTATCTCCCGTGACCTGCAGTCACTGACATTGAACAATCACTTACTGACTCTGCTGAATTAATAAAGGAGTGAATAAATGAAACCTTGTGTGTTTGCATAGCCAGGTGAGAAATGCAGGGATCAAAATCTGAGGACAAGGATGCTGGGCAGGTTCCTGGACCCCCAAGGAGTATTGAGCTGACTGTGGGATATGACCTAATTTCAATAAATAAAACTTTTCATTTTCCATAAAACAGATGCCTTTGTGGCTAGGAAAAATGAGAGACCCACATACAGTCTCGAAGTGAGTGGCTACAGAGTCGCTGCCTTTAGTGTTCACTATTGTTGTGGGCTGGGCTCTTGCTGGACAAGCTGGGTGCCGAGAGCAGCCCTCTTGCCCTCTCGGCCTCAGGGCCTACATTATACAAGGTGGGAGGTTGGAGGTGGGCCAGCCCAGTGTTCACAGCCTTCTCCGACCCATTTTCATAACAAACATTTTGTATCACCCCTTTACTGCCTTAAATGGAATCCAGAGATAATAAAACTGACCTACATGCACTGAGAAAACCAATATCATGCCCTAACTGGAGAAAAGAAAGGATAGTAATTGGAATAAAATGATCTGTATTTCAATCCTCAGGTATAAGAACAGTACAAAGCAAAATGGAGCAGTTAGACGCTGGCCTGTATGTACAGGGCTGTATTATGGTTGATTAAAATGTTGTTAGTGTGTTGTTGTGGGTGATGTAATTTTTCAAAATGGTTAAAAAAAAAGCCTCAGCAAGATTATGAACAACACAAAGTTCAGCCTTCCCTTGATGGACACAGCAGTTGCATTCCTGGGAAATTTGGTATATATCAAAAGCGTGCAAAAAATACTTTTAAGTTTATATGTTAAATGAATTAGGGTCTAGGTTCACTTTAGTAAAAGCAGGTTTTCAGCTGCACTAGGTCCTGGCGGGATGTGTGGGAGGAAGGACCGTGTTCTGTGGTGCGACTCTCTCCTTTCCATTGCTGGGCATCCAGCACCAGCCCTGGTTCCCAGTTCCTTCCCCTTTCCTAGCTGTGTCCACCCCAGATACCCTCCAACTTCCCAGAAAGCCCAAGAGCCTGGGGGCTCACTCTACACTATGCTCCTGCTCAGCTACAAGCAAGGTCTTTCCACCCTGGAAACTGATTGATGACTTGCCCCAGCTTCAAGGTCTGGAGGTGATCGGCTCCCCATGGTCCAGCTCCTCAACTGGTATTTGAGTCCCTGATTCCAGCTGTCACTCCTCTTCACTTTTGTGCCCCTGGGAAAACCCTTTCTTATGCCAGGGCATCCCTGGCCCCTCCGCCAGGCGCCTCTGGGTATCCTTCCCCTGTAAAACTACCTGATAGCTAATGTTTATTGAACACTTACTATGTCCCAGACACTCTTCAAAGAACCTTAAATACACTAATGTACTCATCCTCATGACAACTCTATGAAGTGAGTTCTATTATCATTTCCACTTTATAAATGGGGAACCCTAGATTCCTAAATCAGTTTGAATCCAGGCATCTCAGATATGAGCCTTGTGTTCCCAACCACTACACCACCCCTGTCTCTCTTTGGCCTATAGGACTGTGCTTCCATGGTTGGTGTCTGGACGCAGCTCCAGATGATCTGACTGGAGGTATTTAGGGCCACAATTTGATTAGAAGGGAATGTGAGGGTGTGAAGTGGAAACTACATTTTCATAACATTTATCTAAATGTCCTTAACAAAACTGGGTGGGGAGTGGTGCTGAAGGCCCCACCACCTTCCTACCTCCAGCCCCTCCCCCCACCCACCTGCCCCCCCCTCCGCCTCCACCCCCAAGTCCCACAACCACTACCAGCTCCAGGCTCCCCCAGACCTTGAAGATCCACCATCACCCGCTCCTGACCCACCCAGCCCCACCCCTTTCTCCCGTAACCCCACTGCCAGTACTACATGCTCCCCCACCCTTCAAAGCTCACTTCCTCCCCAAGTTTCATCCCAGCCCCCTCCAATTTCATCCACACCTTTGTTCCCATCCTGGTCTTACCCCGGTCCCACTCTCTAGTTCCACCTTCCATCACCAGCCTGGCATGTTGTCAGCCTTCAGCTACTTTTTATGATGGAATGTAAGGGGCTACACTAGTGAAAAGTTAGGTTCCTGCCCTCAGTGAGCTCAAATTCTAGTGGGGACAACTAATAATCATCAAGGAAATAAATACACACGCACTCACATTTACACGTAGCAGTAAGTGCTGAGAAGAAAACTTAAGCTGCAAATGGGAAATGAGAAGGAGGAAGATGTCGTGGTGGAGGGGGTGATCTTGGGAGGCTTCTTGAAAGAAACAGTTATGTAGAGACTTGGCTGAATTAGGGAATGTGTGTGGCCAAGGCCCACGTGGGTGCCAGAGTAGAGTCAGTTTAAAGGGTGCTGGTGGGAGATAAGATGGGGGGTGTGTTGCAGGGACCAGACTATGCAGGACCCTGTCAGGGTGAGGAGATTTTCAGGGGCAGAGAAGGCAACCACCTCCAGTTATTTCAGAGGCCCAGTTCCATGCTATTAGTTTCCCATGGCTGCTGTAACACATTACCACAGATCTGATGGCATAAAACAACAGAAATTTATTCTCTCCTGTTTCTGGAGGCCAGAGTATGAAATCAGTATCACTGGGCTGAAATCAAGGTTTAGGGGACCATGCTCCCTCCAGAGACACTGGGGAGAATCTGCTCCTTGCTTCTTCCAGCTTCTTGTGGCTGCCAGCATTGTTTAGCTTGTGGCCTCATCACTCCCATCTCTGCCTTTGTGGTCACATTGCTTTCTCCTCCTCTTCTGGGTGGAATCTCCCTCTGTCTCTCTCTCATCAGGACACTTTTGATTGCATTTAGGGCCCACCGGAATAATTCAGGACCACTGCTCCATTTATAGATCTTTAATCACATCTGCAAAGTCCTTTTTGCCATATAAGGTAACATTAACAGGTTCCAAGGATTAGGACTTGGATATCTTTTGTGGCAGACATTATTCAATTTATTATATCTACCCTTTCTTCTGATATCTGGTAATTCAATGATTTATTCAATTCTCAGTACAGTGTAAACCTTGACACTAGTTTCTTTTTCCTTTTTTGTAACAGATTATCTGATTTAAGTTTTGATTGTTGAGGCATCCATTTCAAAGAGGCATCCCCTTCAATGTGTTTATCTTGAATAAACATGATCTTGAGTAAAAACATTGCCAGCTAGATAAAGAGTCAGGCCATCTTCCCCCATAGAGGTTCCTTTGTTTTAAGATCTTGTTTGTTTTCAGTAACTGATCATTTGAGCTACCAGTTGTTTTTTTTTTTTTCCTCTTCCTGGGCTTTAAATTCCCACTCTTAAGTTTTAAATTTACCAATAAAGAGTGAGCCCACAAAATCATCAACCCCAATAAAACAGAACCCCAGGTGCTGTCTCTCTCTCTTTCTCTCTCTTTCTCTTTCCCTGTGACCTCGCTGTGTGGCCCCAGGAATGCTGTGTAATTTCCAGGTCTTGTAAAGTAATAAGCCTCTGTTTCTTCGGAGTTCCCTGATGGGTATCACTGAAGGGCATCTTGCACTCATAATACCAACCACAAGGGCCAGTCCAACCACAGCGCTGGTTATCGATATGCTGAAACTGGCACAAAACACTCAGACTAAATTAATGGCCCCTTAGACTTACTGTTATTCCAGCTGCTTTTCTGTTTGTTATGATGAAAAACACCCAGACTAATCCACTTCCCCACCTAATAGGTGCTAATAAATGTTTGTGTGGAAAGAGGAAAGGGAGTTTGCATGCGCTGAGTGTACACAGAGCACATAGCACACAGTAAGCCCTCAGTCGATGTTGAATTGAATTGCTTCTTATACAGTAAAGAGAGTCCACGTGATTGTCCTCGATGTTCCAAGAGGTGCAATTTGTTACTAATGGTGGACAGGGAGGGAGTGGGGGCTTCAGGATTAGAAATCGGGCATGTCTGCCTCCAAGGAGTACATGCTTTCCCCTACACCAGGGCTTCTCAACTTCGGTACTACTGATACTTTGGGCCAGATAACTCTCAGTTGTGGGGTCTGCCCTGTGCATTATAGGATAATTAGCAGCATCCCTGACCTCTACCCACTAGATGACAATAGTACCCCCCAAGTTGTGACAATCAAAAATGTCTCTAGACATTGCCACATACCCCCGGGGGGCAAAGTATTCTCTTCTTGAGAACTACTGCCCTCCATTATGCTGCCCTAGTGGAGGTGGAGGTCTAAAGAGATGCCATTTCATCTGGGAATTGAATTCAGGTGTCCCACGGAACAAGTAAGAAACTGTCTCTATGCCACAGAGGTGGAGATCACTGGTTATCTACTGATGTTTACTCTCTGATTCTCTAGTGACATACTTTAGCTGGGCACACCTTGCTAGAATAAAGACTACATTTCCTAGCCTTCCTTGCAGCTAGGTGTGACCATGTGACCACATTCCAGCCAATTAGAGGTGATGTGGACAAATTCCCAGCTGTGACCTTGAAGGGAAGTGTCATTCTCCCCTTCACTACTCCTTTCCCTGGTCTTTCTGCCTGGGATATGGACCTGGTAACAACAAGATCAAGGAATCCTGGGTCTCAATACCAGGGAGACCCTGAATTGCCTGGCTGGCTTATACTGGAATATTACTAAAGAAACCAACTTTCTTCTGATGTGAGCCACTGTTATTTAAGAGTTTTGTTAAAGTTGCCAAACCTGCGTTCTAACAGTTACGGCCACCCAAGCCAGCCACAGTGGAGAAGGAAAGAAGGCAGGAAAGGAGGAAGGAAGGACGTAGATGGAGGGGCACAGGTGGTCTGGTTGGGCTCAGAGACACTCAGGGAAACCTTCTGGGAAGGACTCTGAGTTGCATCTTGAAGGAAGAGAAAATGTGGAGTGGGGAGCAAGGGGGCAAGCCCTCCAGAAGGGGCTGCAGCAGGAGCAAGGGCCTTGAGGAGAGACCCGGGCAAGGCTTTGAAGGACAAGGAGGGCTTGAACAGGCTGAGAAGAAAGAGGAAGGTAAATCAGAGGGGAGCCCAGTGCCAAATGGGGAATTTCGCCAGGTGAAAGGAAATCGGGTGTAGGGAATCTGGAGTTCGTCATGAGGCCTGAGGGCAACTGGAGGCTGGAATTGGAGGCAGAAGAATGATTGGGAAGTCCCTGGCCCTCTCTTAGAGGACCCACTCTAGGGCTGACCAGTCATCCATACCCCATGTCCCATGCCAAGATGAGCACAGCTCTGCTGGGCCTGAATTTTTGACATCTTCTTGTCAAGGCTTCCTCCGGTGGGCAGCCAGGGCTATCAGGAGTGCAGCCAAGGTCACTGCTTTCAGCCCCAGGACCGCAAGAGTGAGCACAGACAGGAGGCCTGGGGGACACAGAGGAAAGCTCAGGAAGGACCCCAGCTGAGCCCCCAACAGCCCACACCTCAGTGCCTCTATGGTGAAGTTGGGTCAAACTTCTGTATAACCTCTGCGGCCTCATCCTTTTTACCCTGGAAGAGATCAAAGACCTCCCATCCCCCTGTCCCAGGCTCGAAGAGCCTTTGCCCAATATCCTACCTGTACCTTTAATCATCTTGACAGCGTCTCTGACCTCTGATAACAATAGAAAATTGCTTTTATTATAGACTGCTCAGCTCCTCTGTCCCAGGCCCTGAGCTAAGCACTTCCTAATTGCCTTATATAATCCTCAAACTAATCTTGCAAGGTAGGATAGCAATCCAGCTTGTATAGATAAGGAGACAGATCCAGAGTGGGGACGTGATTTGCTCAGGTCTACATGTGTCAAAGTAGTGATGGGACCAAGTGGTCTGGCTCCCAAGAATGGCAGGAACAGGGCTGAGCATCAGAGAAGCTAACCTGGTCACCTCTATTCCAAGTTCGCCCCAGTTATCAAGTGCCCTTGAGTGTACCTTGAGGTGATGTGACAGGCACAGTTCTGGGCACTTGACACATGTGGCCCCATTGGACCTGTACATAACCCCACGAGGTAGATTCTCTGTTTTTTATCTCCCTCTTCCCCCTAGATCACAGAGCAGGGCACCAGAGATTCAAGGAGTAAGGCAACCTGTCCATAATCCCACAGTTAGAAAAGGGCTCAATCCAGGAAGCCTGGCTACAAAGCCAAGTTCTTCAGCACTGTTATGCACAGCTTCATAGTGTAGCCTTGCTCTGAATCACGGGGAGCTCTCCACCTCGTAAGCAAGACTGCCCACTGAACAGTTAGCACTGACTGTTAGAAAGTCCTTCCTTTGATTGAGCTTTAATGTGGTTCTCTGGGTTCTGGTTCTGCAGCTGAGATGGAGTCCTGGGAACTGTCTTAGTGGCAGAAGGACCCTAGAAGTCTGGGACTGCACCCTTCCCATGGCCAAGCCATCTCTGGCCCCACTTACCTGTGGGAGCCTGGTTAACGCCACTAGAGATAGGTACACTCACCTGATGGAAATACCTTGGCTACACGTTCATTGGTGAATTCTGACTCTTGGAGAGAAGTGTGCTTTGCTGCAAGGGAGAGAAGTGGTGTCACACTCCTCTTTCTTTCTATCACTCCACTTCTTGAGTCCCTGTGTTAGGAGCTGGGGTCCCTGGGATGAGTCTGCCAGTTTCTGCCTGGGATGGGGGCTAGAAGTCAAGCCCTGTAACTATGAAGGACTATTTAGACCTGCATGAGCCTCTCTGGGGTAGGGACAATGCTTGCTTCATTGCAGTGTCTGCAGCACCTAGTACAGTGTAGAGTAGTCAACAGGCATGCAATAGATGTTTGTTGAATCATTAACAGTCTATAAAAAGTTCTGTGGAGCCCAGAATGGGGATAAATTAACTCTGCCTGGGAGAAGGAGAAGATTTCACAGAGGAGGGGCTATTTGTGCTGGGCCTTGAAGGATGAGTAGTTCTCCGTAGAAGAGGAGAAAGCATTCCAGGCAGAGGGAATAGCTTATGTAAAGGCCTTGAGGCTAAGAAGAGCTAGCTTGTTTGGGACATGATGAAATTTTCCTTGCGGACCACCTCCCCCTCTCCCCCAACATCTCCTAAACCACCAGTCTCACCTTTGACTCTCAGCCTGGTGCCCTGTCCAGATAGGTATTGCCTGTTGGGTTTCCTCTGAAGCTTTACACAGTAATAAGTGCCTGCATGCTCAGTGGAGATGCCACGCAGAAGAATGCTGAAATCATTGTTGGAAGCCCGGACCGCTGTCACGTTGGGGTAGGAGGTGCCTCTAAAGTTGTAAATGGCCTCCCGGCTCAGACCAGCTCCCCGAAACCACCTGATGGGTCCAGGGGGACCATCTCCAAGCACCGTGCAGTTCAGGAAGACAGTGTCTCCAGTGGTTGCCAACACCAACTCCTGGGGTTGGATGATCCAGAGGTCTGGCTCTGGGTCCCCAGCTCCTGCAGCCAAAGAGAGGACTTTGTTGTTCCCTCTCTCCCTCCACAGTCCAATCATTTCCTCCCTCATATCTACCCTCCCTTTCCTTCCCCTGTTTTCTTCACTCAGTCACTCCCTCCCGCATTCCCTTGTTATTCACTAATTGATTCACTCAGTAAAGGAATTCTCAGTACCTTTTGGGGAAAAGGAAGCTTGCTAAGACCCACAAATGTCCTGCCCCGGAGAAGTTCTCAGTCTGGGGGTGGAGATGGTCCAGAAAATCCCCCTGAGGTTGGAAACCCAGAGGACTGCAGGACTAAGAGAAGCTTGGAAGGAGTCAGAGAAAACTTCCTGAAATGCTTGCATTAAGTTAAAATGACCCCCCCCGACCCCAACACACGTACATGGATACCCTCCATGTCAACGGTTTACGGGGGTTTCACAAACATCAATTCTTCTATTTCATCACCTGAATATCCCTTGAAGTAGGAATTTTCTTACCTATTTTGCAAGTTAAGCAGTTGAAGGAGATAGAGCTGAAGTGACTAATTTAAGAACACACTTCTACTGAATGACAGACCCAGGATTTGGGTGTCCAGGTCACCAGTGGTAGATTTATAGATAGTATGACTGGTTACTTGGGGATTAAATGATTAGCCCCAGTTCTTGACTCTCCTCTGATAGTGTGGCACATCCATACTCTTGCTGTGGATTCATGGTGGCCAGGTACACTTCCTTGCCTCTTAACTTTGACCTTAGCCATGTGACTTGCTTTAGCCAATGGGCTGTTAGCAGACATTATATGGGTAGAAGCTTGAAATGTGCTTAGGGTGTTGGGACTTGCCCTTTTGTGCTTCTTCCATCTCCATGAGAAATATGTACTCTGGCCAGTCTGGGCCCTGGAATGAGACATGTAGAACAGAACCACCCCAGCTGCCTGTAAATGTGTGAGTGAGACATACTAATTGTTATATGCCACTGAGATTTTGTGTGTGCAGCATGATTGTGGATAAAGGTGACTGATGCAGGGAGACAGTTCAGAGCAGAATGCTATGACCTGCAGGGCCTGATACTCACTCTTCACAAGCACGGAGGTGCCCTCATCCAGCTTCTTTCTTGAGTGCTCACTCAAGCCATCAAGTCTCACACAGTGGTAGGTTCCAGCATGATTCGTGGTGACATTGTGGATATAGATGGAATAGTCGCAATTAAGTGGTTCCAGTGTCTTCTGGATCATGGGCATCACCCCGGGGAAGAAGCCATGTTTGAAGTTATAAATTTCCTCCTGGTTCTGGTTGCTCACCTTGACCCATTTTATCATGTAATCAGTGCAGGAGCCGACTACTGTACACCTCAGCAGGAGTGTCTCACCTTCTGCCACCAGCATGGGGCCCTCAGGCTGCAGGACCTGCCACTTACCCCCCTTGCTCTGCTCAGAAGCTCCTGCAACAGAGCAAGAAAGGCCTTGTGCTGGGCTGGAGGGACTTGGAGCCCTAAGAGCAAACTTAACATAAACCAGCCATCAGCTGGTCAATAACAATTGCTTAGAACACTTGAGGGGTGTTGTTGGAGAGGGAAGTAAAAGAGGAGATGAGGCAGCTGGCTGGAGAGAGAGAGAGAGCAGGGCTATTAAATGGATTACTTCTGAGTAATAGATGGCACTTGAGTGCTCACCATGTGCCAGGCAATGCATGTATTATCTCATTTATTCCTCCAACACTCCTTAGAGGTTGGCAGCATCATCCCCATCTTACAATAGAAGACAATGAGAACCCAGAAAGAGTTAGGTAGCTTTCCCAGGATCACTGCTAATTGGGCTGAATTTTGCCTCCCCCACAAAGTCATATACTGAAGTCCTAACTCCCAGTACCTCAGAATGAGATTCCATTTGGAGATAGGGTCTTTAAATAGGTGATTAAGTTAAAATTAGGTCACATAGGTGGGTCCTAACCCAATATAACTGGTGACCTTATAAGAAGAAGATAGGTTGAACTATTGAGTTTGGCTTGAGACTGGGCACAGAGAAGGAAGGCCAAGCCCTCCCATGGAAGTTCTTCTACACCTGGGTTATGAACAGCAACTCAGGTACTCCCTCCAAGAGCTCTGTGAGGTTCTCCATTTCTGAGAGAAAACTAATGCTCAGGGAGGTGCAGAACCTGAGGGGAACCATGCATTCAGTAGGTGTCATGGCCAGGATTTGGACTCAGATCAACTGCCTCAAGATTCTGCTCACTACAAGGTCATCAGCTTTGTGCCCCGAGTTTCACTTCATCTGTGCTTCCATCGGGCCTTGGGAATAACTTGAGCTCATTCCAAGATTTAAGTTTGTATCACGGTGTTTCTCAGTTGGGAGTGAGGTAGGGTAGTAGAATGAAGCAAACATTCTCTTCTAACAGGATCTGGGGAAGGGTTGTGGAATTCTAAATTCATTTCCCCCCATCTTCAGCTAGGCATGTACCATTAGCCACTAAGAACTGCCTCACAGCTGTGACCAAGTGACACCCCACATTCAATCCTAGGAATTTCGTTTGTCCTTAGTTCGAGGAAGTTCAGCAAACACCCACCCCCAAACACCACTATTTGAGTCAGTCAGACCTTGTTCTCTTTAATTCTTTCTAGTGGTTCTTCCCCTGGCCTCAGGTAGTTTCCTCACATGGATGTGCTAAACTGTGCCCATCACTCAGCACAGGGCTGAGAATAATGCCTGCTCCCACCTGTAAAACTGGAAAACCTCATGATCGACAGGGCAATGGGTAGACTACACAGAAGGGAGTACTCTACCTAGAGAGAAGTGCCCTGGTCCCACCTAGCAAATCTAGAAAGCAAGGTCCCAAAATAATAAAATATAGTAACATTCTATTGTGAGGCTTATAGTGCATGTGTAAGTAAAGTTAAGGCAATAATAGAATAAAGGCTGGTGTGGGGAGAATATTAGTATACCTAGTATACCATCATAAGGTTCTTGTACTATATGTGAAATGGTATGATATCACTTAAGGTAGATGTTGATAAATTAAAGAGGTATATTATAAACCCTAAAGCAACCACTAAACTTCAAAATAAAGTTATAGCTAATAAGCCAATAAAGGAGAGAAAATAGCATTATAAAAATATTAAATTACCAAATGAAAACAGAAAAAGAGGAAAAAGGGAACAAAGAACAAGTAGAACAAATAAGAAAGTAATAGATTTAGACCTAATCATAGCAAAAATTACTTTAAATGTAAATAGTCTAAATATTCCCAGTAAAAGTTAGAGATTGTCAGATTGGACAAAAAAGTAATATCCAACTATATGTTGCCTACAAGAACTCCACTTTAAATATAAAGGTGCAGATATGTTAAAAGAAGAATGATGGAAAAAGATATATCATACTAACACTAATCAAAAGCTGGAGTGGCTATATTAATATCAGATAAAATAGATTTTGGACAAAAAAAATCTCCAGGAATAAAGAATGCCATTTGATAATGATAAAGGGGTAAAATAATCAAGAAGACATAAAACCCCCAAACATTTATGCACCTAATAACAGAACTTGAAAGTATATGAAGCAAAAACCAACAGAACTGCAGGGGGAAACAGACAAATCCACAGTTACAGTCTGAGATTTCAATATTCTTATTTCAATAGTTGATAGAACAAGTAGGCAGAAAATCAGAAAGAATACAGAAGATTTAAAAATACTATCAACAACTTAGTCTAATTGATATTTACAGAAAATTATATCCCCAAATAGCAGGATATACATTTACTTTCAATTGTACAAGGAACATTTACAAAGATAGAGCATGTTCTGAGTCATAAAAAAGTCTCAATAAATTTAAAAGAATTCAAGTCATGAAAAGCATGAACTTTGACCACAGTGGAATTAAATTAGTAGAATCAGTAACAGACAGATGCCTGGAAAACTTCAGTTGTTTGAAAACTAAATAACACACGAGTCAAAGACAAAATAATAGGGAAATTAGGAAGCATTTTGATCTGAATGAAAACGAAAACACAACATTACAGTCTGTGGCATGCTGCTTAAACTGGTGGGTATTTTAGCATTAAATGCTTATTTAGGAAAGAAGAAAAGACTTAAATGAATGACTGTAGTTTCATCTTAAAATAGAAAAAAAGAGCAAATTAAATCAAAAGTAAATAAAAGAAAAGAAACTACAAAGATCTGAGTGAAAATCAATAAAGTAGAAAACCAAAAACAATAGAGAAAATCAACAAGAATAAAATCTTTGAGAAGATCATTAAAACTAATACATCTCTAGCCCTTCTGAATAAGGAGAGAAGGAGAGTGAGAGAAAGAGAAAGAGAGAGTGTGAGAGCCATACATAGGTATCAGGAATGAGAGAGGTGACACCAGTACAGATTTTACAGGTATTAAAAGGATAATTAGGCATTGTTATTAACAAGTTTCATGGCTATATATACTTGACAACACAAACAAATTTCTTGAAAATCACAAACTACCAAAGCTACCTCAAGAAGAGATAAATAGATGTTTCTATCTATTTAAAACATTTAATTTGTTTTAAAGCCTTCCCACAAAGAAAACTCCAAGTCCAGATAGCTTCACTGGTGAATTCTACCATATATTTAGATACAACACCAAAATCTTGATCGATAAAAGAACAAATTGATAAAAAAAAAAATTAAGAACTCTTAAAAGGAGTCCAAAAGACACTTGTGAAAGAAGAAAAGACAAGCCACAGAGTAGGAGCAAATCTTTGCAAAGCATACATCTGATAAAAGGTTTGTAACCAGAATATACAAAGAATTCTCAAAACTCAATAATAAGAAACACAATTTAAAAATGGGAGTTGAACAGACCCTCATCAAAAAAATACATGGAAAGATATTCAACATCATTACACATTAGGGAAATGCAAATTAAAACTACAATCAGATATCACTACACACCTTTTAGAACGACTAAAATTGAAAAGGCTGACTATACCAAGTGTTGGCAAGGATGTGGGGGAAATGTTATCCTCCTACATTGATGATGAAAATGTAAAGTGGTACAACCACTTTGGAAAACACTTTGGCAGTGTCTTAAAAAGTTAAACAATCACCTACCATATGATCCAGTCATTTTATTCTTAAGTATTTTCCCAAGAGAAATGAAAGCATATGTCCACACAAAGACTTTTATATGAATGTTCATAGATGCTTTATTTGTAATAGCCCCAAACTGCGAACTAATCAAATGTCTGTCAATAGGTTAGTGGAAAAACTAATTGTGGTTTATCCATACAGTAGCTAGAAATGAAAAAAAATGACCATTGATATGTGCAACAATATGAATGAATCTCAGAATAATTACAATAAGTAAAAGAAGCCAGGCAAACAGGAGTATATACTGTATGATGTTTGTTGTATAAAGTTCTAGAAAATGCAAACTACTCTATAGTGATGGGAAGCAGATAAGCTGTTGCCTGGGGAGGAGGAGGAATGGAAAGGATGAATCACAAGGAAACTTTTATGGGTGTTTAATGTATTCCTCATCTTGATTATCTTGGTGATAAGTTCACAAATGTGAAATGTCCAATGCTCACAAAACTCGTCAAATTGTACACCTTAAATATGTACAGTTTATTGTATGTCAATTATATCTCAATAAACCTGTTAAAAATTTATGAAGATGAAGCTTCTGTGTGTGATGAGAAAGGGAGAACTAATGGAGAAGAGGCAGTGGGGGGAGATGAGGGCCCAGAAAGTCTCATGATTCTTATTCCAGTTGGAGTGAGTCTGGGAAAGTGAAATATCAGGGAGGAAAATGGAGCCTGGAATAAGGCCCTGTGCCCCACACCCCTCTCTCTCTCCCTTTCTTGATTCTCCTTCTATGTTGTCACATGGACTTTGGGAAATGTCCTCTGTGCTTTGTCTCTACCTTGGTTGTGGAGCTGGACCAGTTCCTTTCCCACAGCTCTGGGATTCCTTTCCACCCATTTCCCATCTGCATGTTCTGGTTTTTCATGATTCCTGTTGAGGGGTTCCCTTTTGGAAGCATGATAGAAGTCAATATTTTTCAAAAATATTTTGAATATATTTTATCCCGGTTAGTTTAGATATATGATTTCCTAACCTAGTGCCTAACATGTAACAGACACTCAAAAGTCTTTGTGAAACGAGTTAATAAGAATTATGATTCACATTTTCCTCGAGAAAACCAGCTGGAAGAAGAGAAGTGGTGCCCCAAGTCACAGCCAGTGAACGAGGGAGCATCCAGGTCTGACTCCACACCAGGGTCCCACTGGGGCCTATCTTGGGGGTGACAATTCTGGAGGACCTTAGGTGTGATGAACAGAATCTAGATCTCAGTAGGGCTTGGGGCAGAGACCCACATGGGCAGGCGGTGGAATGAGCCCACTGATAGCCATGCATCTTGTCGGGTGGATCAGAGGGTTCTGGGCTCAGAGGGTGAGTTGTACCCAGAAGGCCCAAAACTCAGGAGCTAGATCAGCCTGATCCTGACTTAGAGGAGACATGGGTATGATAATAATAGTCAACAGTTATTAAATCTTTACATCGTGTCAGGTATTTATAGGCATTATCTCATTGAATCCTCCAAACAAAGAGGTGGGTCCTAGGATTAGTCTCATTTTGGCTCATGGATGCTTGATTTGTAACGTTGCACAGGGCCCAAAGCTTAGACGGGCCTCATGCTTGCCTTAATGCTCTACTGTTGCTGTCTTAAAATTCTTAATACTTTATTTTTGACAACTTTATTGGAGTATAATTGCTTTACAATGGTGTGTTAATTTCTGCTTTATAACAAAGTGAATCAGTTATACATATACATATGTTCCCATATCTCTTCCC
>NC_041227.1:26278086-26285457 GCF_002837175.3 Physeter macrocephalus
AACATCTTTATTGGAGTATAATTGCTTTACAATGGTGTGTTAATTTCTGCTTTATAACAAAGTGAATCAGTTATACATATACATATGTTCCCATATCTCTTCCCTCTTGCATCTCTCTCCCTCCCACCCTCCCTGTCCCACCCCTCTAGGTGGTCACAGACCGCCGAGCTGATCTCCCTGTGCTATGCGGCTGCTTCCCACTAGCTATCTATTTTATGTTTGGTAGTGTATATATGTCCATGCCACTCTCTCAATTTGTCACAACTTACCCTTCCCCCTCCCCATATCCTCAAGTCAATTCTCTAGTAGGTCTGTGTCTTTATTCCCGTCTTACCCCTAGGTTCTTCATGACTTTTTATTTATTTATTTTTAAAATTAATTTATTTTTTTTCTTAGATTCCATATATATGTGTTAGCATACGGTATTTGTTTTTCTCTTTCTGACTTACTTCACTCTGTATGACAGACTCTAGGTCCATCCACCTCACTACAAATATCTCAATTTCATTTCTTTTTATGGCTGAGTCATATACCCTGAGAAAACCATAATTCAAAAAGAGTCATGTACCAAAATGTTCATTGCAGCTCTTAATACTTTTTGAACAAAGGACCTGCACTTTCATTTTTCAAAAGTCTGGGCAAATTATGTAGCTGGTCCTGGGCTGAGCCTCACCATTTTTATATTTAATACAGTACCCCTAGAGAAAGGCCCCAAAGAGCAGTTCTTTGTAGATAGGCATACAAGCGTCTGAGCCAGAACCTGGCAGTATGAGCCCAGAGCCTGGGAGCTTAACATCCCTGTGCTGCCCAAGAAGTTCTGCTTCTCTCAACACTTGGTCTGCACTCTGCTGGGATCAGGAAAGTTCTCAGCTCTCCCCTCCCGCTCCATCTTGGTGGGGTCAAGCCCCTCCTGGCACCTCTCTGTGGGATCAGCCAGGGGTGGATCCTGTTTTGTCCCAGATCCTACTCACCCCAGAGGACAAGGAGCAGTGCCAGCAGCCCGGAGCAGGAAGGTGAATGAGCCAGGTGGGTAGGGGTGGGCATAACTGGGGACAAAGTGTGCCTTCCGTGGTCTCCTAGACTGGCCACCATTCCATTCTCTGATCGGTGTTGGAGTCTGAAGTGAGATCAGTGGGCAAGGCTTTTTCTGCTTCTCATGGCCAAGGATACTTGGGGAAGTATTTCACCACAGCATGACAAGGCTGCTGGTGTAAGAGGAAGAAGCTGGGTGGAGAGGTTTCCGGCTTTCGTGTCTGAGCAGTAGTTTCTGTTAGCACTCTGTCAAAGACTTAATGACCTTTTCCAGGCCCTGTCCTTGGCATCCTGGAAGGGAGATGAGCATGGCTATCATAGTGTGCCCTCAAGTCAGCCTGACTTTGGGTCAAGAATTGGGTCTGCCTCTTCCTGGCTGTGTGACTTTTCAAAGTCACTTGTCATCTTTGAGCCTTTGTTGCCTCATTTGCAAAATGGGGACAGTAACAATCCCTTCCTAAGAAAGGTGTTGCAAGAATGATATATGTGTGTGAGGGCTTAGCATAATGTAAAGGCTAAACATATTAGCCATCATTATTCATAATATGTAGGAAATAGAGGAGGTGATATTTGCTTAAGAAGGATTTATTATAAAGCAAGCTTCCCGGAGGCCTCCTTTTAGCATTTCAGGGAGGCGCACACTCTCTTCCTAACTGTGTAATCGTGGGCAACTTTCTAAACCTCCATTTCCTGGGGTCCAAATGTAACACACTCAGATTGTGCAAAACTCTGTGTTTGTGGCACCTTAATTTTCTGTAATTGATCTAAACTTCCTTGAGACCCCCCCGCCCCCATCATGCTGCCTATCAGGAAGGAAAAGATTAAGTGTGCTAATTAATCCCAGGCTCTTCCAGGTGTGACAACCTCTTTAGCTGCACTGTCTGGATTCAAATCTTGGTTTTACCCAGATCTGGCTGTGTGACCCTAGGACAATCATTGATCCATAAAATTAAAATAAAAATATGCTTGCAAGTATGGGGTGGAGTAAGCTGTATATGCTGCCATCATTCTCTCTTAGGTTAGCTCAGTCTTTTCTAGAAAAAAAAAAGAAGCTCAAGCTTTCAGTGCTTCCCTTCTTCTTTCCTAATGCAGATGGTCCTGGGTGCAGAGGAAGCTGAAGTTTCTTTCTGGGGTGGAGTAATGGGCCTTGGGTCTGAACACTGTCTTGAGGTCTGGGTCTGTCTTGGAGGTTGGTCTAGTTTCATCCCTGAGCACTTTTCACTGGGTCTGTTGAGGTGTGGCTGGTCCTGTATGGCCTTTGGGACCTTTCATTGGCACCACTGCTAAATTGCATTGCTTCCTCTACTTGTTCTCCTGTTGAGAAGTCCCATCTATTGGAACCTCTTTGAACAGACCACAGGCCTAGAATATTCCACCAGACCCTCAGGACCTCCATGTCATCCTCAAAGGGGAACTTTTGAATCAGCCACTTATCTGTGTGAATTCCATTCTCAGCTATTTCTTTCATTCTCAAGTTTTTTAAAAATTAGTTTAATTTATTTTAATAGGTAAGGCATTGTATTGGTTAGCTATTGCTGAGTAACAAATCACACCAAAAATGTTGTGACTTAAAACAATAACCATTTATTTAACTTGTGATTCTGTGGGTTGATAATTTCATCTGGGCTCAGCTCCATGGTTCTTCATA
This sequence comes from Physeter macrocephalus, assembly GCF_002837175.3. Lineage (NCBI taxonomy): Eukaryota > Metazoa > Chordata > Mammalia > Artiodactyla > Physeteridae > Physeter > Physeter macrocephalus. Next base: position 26,280,767 of record NC_041227.1, read on the forward strand.
TCTCTGCTGATTTTTGACTGGTATTGCCATTCATTTGAGATCTGCAGCAGGTTGGCTAAGTTTCTTTGCTACTGGGGTTGGCTGACTGTTGCCTGGGCCACCTCAGTTTTCCTCCATATGGTTGCTCATTCTCCAGGAGGCTAGTCTGGGCTTGCACAATTGAGAGGGGAAGTTTTGAGAAAGAGCAGAAGTCCTAAGGTACAATGTCCTTTCTGCCACATTCTTTTGGCCAAAGGAAGTCACAAGACCAGACCAGATTCAAGGGATGGAAAATAGACTTCACCTCTTAATAAGAGGAGCTGCAAAATCAGATTGCAAAGGGCATGGATACAGGGATGGGGTAAAGAATTATGTATATTTTTGTAATTTACCACAGGCATCCATGGGGTTCAAAATTCACATGATTTAAAGTCTACTTCATAGGGCTCCCTAATATTACATTCCGTAGGGTTAACCATGGTTGCAAGTTTCTGGAGACATTCAGTTCGCTCACTATTTCTGATCTGTTGCTCAGATGTCAGGTTGAACATGGCCCCTTGTGTGGTCTGTGGCACCCTAGGAAGGTTCCTGGACACCCTAAGAAGCCAGGTCAAATCCCTTCTGCCCTAGGATTTCTAAATATACTTGGGGTCTGTATAGGCCATTCTCACCACACCCCAGAGTTTTGACCCCAGGGTATGGTTGCCAGGACCCTAGCATCTCAACTCCTGCTCTTCCTCCCCCTTACTTGCCACCCTCATCAAATCATAGGGAAGATAACCCCTTCTTTCTTTCTGTAGGGACTTTCCTAACCTCAACCATCTTCTGAGCAGATGGTCTTCTTTGTTTTGGCTGGAATCCCTCTGGCCCCCTCATTGAGGCAACAAGTCTTAGGCTCCATCTTTGATAAGGGACAGAGCTGCACAGGAAGGGACTGGACTACTGTGAGGAGGAAAAATGCACAAGGAAGTACATAAAAAATATTAAACTTGTCCTTTCACCATAAAAAGGATGCCATATGATTAGCACGTGGGGCACTGGCTCCCAGTAATTTCTCAGTATCTAGGAGCAGTGATTCTCCTCCTGGTTAGTGGACTTGGTACTTGGCTGTTGCAGGAATGGTGGTGTCTATTACAAGCTTGAGGAGTTAGTCTAAATTATTTTCAACAGGGGCAACTGAGGTATATATAAAACACAAGTCCACAATTAACATTGACTTTTTTCTCTCTGCAAAAATGGAACTTTGTAAAACAACAGCTTCTTCATTGTTTACCACAAAATGGAAAACGCAGTAAGCAAATCTAGGGAAAATATTCAACCTCATCAGCAAAAAAAACCAAAAACAATTTAAAAAACAGCACTGATGTTTTTGTAATCAACATTTATCTCCATTCCTTTCTCTGTTCTCCTCTTTATCAGAGGGACTAAACCCTGGGGACCACATTTTTCAGAACTCCTTGCCAGGTTTGCTTGGGATTCAGTTCTACTGAGGAGAGATGCTTGCATTAGATTTGGAAGGTGAAAGAGAAGGAGAGGCATGATTGCCCCTCTAGAAATGGAGAGGGGAAGATGTGTGGGCATCAGAAGGTGACAAATGGGAGGTTTTGCAGTGGCCCCCACCATAAATCTTCCATAAATCACTTGTAAATCACAGGCAGCTGTGACCACTGGTGGTGGGTTCCTATGAATATTGCAGATTCTTGGTTCTTCAGAAGCTAGGAAGGAACTAGGGAACTAAAGCAGTGAGGATGTCCAGTGTCCTGTATGCAACAAATCTCCCAGTTTCCATGAGAATAAAGCAGGATTGCATGGCTTTTTTTTTTTTTGACCTGAACTTGAATTCATCTAGCATCATTTCAGCCATTTTCTTTCTTTCTCTTTCTTTCTTTCTTCCTTCCTTCCGTCCTTCCTTCCTTCCTTCCTTCCTTCCTTCCTTCCTTCCTTCCTTCCTTCCTTCCTCCCTTCCTTCCTCCCTCCCTCCCTCTCTCTCTCTTTCTTTCTTTCTTTATTCTTTCTTTCTCCCTCTCTGTCTCTCTGTCTGTCTCTCTCTTTCTTTCATTTTTTGGCGGGGCCACGTTGCATATGGGATCTTAGTTCCCTGATCAGGGATCGAACCCATGCCCCCTGCATTGGAACAGCAGAGTCTTAACCACTGGACGGCCAGGGAAGTCCCATTCTCGTTATTTAGAAGAGTATTTGGTGTCTCATTAATACTGAAGCCTCTAGGTCCTTGAACCTGACTCTCTGCTGTTTGCAACTTGTCCTGTCCTGTGGCTTGGTTCCCCTTTCTTGACTATTTTTTCTTATTTTATGTCAAATCCCATGACATGTTTGTTGGTATTGTTTTAATTTTTGTTAAGGTATGACTTACAGAGTAGTGTATGTAAGGGAACAAAAATGTAGCTCACTGAAATTTTAGGTTTTTTTAATTTCTGTATACGCGCATGTAATCACCACCTCAAGATACTGAGCTTTTAAAAAAAATTAATTAATTAATTTATGCCTGTGTTGGGTCTTCATTGTTGCATGAGGGCTTTCTCTAGTTGTGGCAAGCGGGGGCTACTCTTTGTTGCAGTGTGTGGGCATCTCATTGCGGTGGCTTCTCTTGTTGCGGAGCACGGGCTCTAGGTGAGCGGGCTTCAGTAGTGTGGCATGCAGGCTCAGCAGTTGTGGCTTGTGGGCTCTAGAGCGCAGACTCAGTAGCTGTGGTGCACAGGCTTAGTTGCTCTGCATCATGTGGGATCTTCCCGGACCAGGGCTCGAACCCGTGTCCTCTACATTGACAGGCGGATTCTTAACCACTGTGCCAACAGGGAAGTCCCCTGCTCCTTTCTATTCAATCTCTGACCCCATAGGCAACCACCAATCTATTTTCTGTCACCATAGATTGGTTTTGCTGGTTCTTGAATTTCACATGAATAGAATTACACAGTGACTGGTGTCTGGCTTCTTTCACCCATCTTAAAGGGTTCTTTTGTGGATTATTTTTCTTTATTGTGGTTAAAAATATCTCCTACCATTAAATCTACCATCTTAACCCTTTTAAAATGTACAATTCAGTAGTGTCAAATATATTTACATTGCTGGGCAACAGATACCAGAAAATTTTCATCTAGCAAAACTGAAACTATACCCACTATCCAGCCTTGTCCTTGGCAACTGCCTTTCTACTTATCGTTTCTATGATTTTGACTACTTTAGATACTTAATATGAGTGGAGTCATGCAGTATTTTTCCTTTTGTGGCTGGGTAATTTTGCTTAGCATAATGTTCTCTAGCTTCAACCAAGTTGTAGCATGTGATGGGATTTCCTTCTTTTTATGGCTGAATAATATTCCATTGTATGGACATACCACATTTTATTTATCCATTTATCTGTTGATGGACATTTGGGTTGCTTGCCTCTTGCTTATTGTGAATAATGCTGTGATGAACATGAGCATGCAAATATCTCTTCAAGATCCTGCTTTGAATTCTTTTGGATATATACTGGAGGTGAGATTGCTGGATCATATAATAGTTCTCTTTTTAACATCTTTATTGGAGTATAATTGCTTTACAATGGTGTGTTAGTTTCTGCTACTCTCTCACTTCATCCCAGCTTACCCTTCCCCCTCCCCGTGTCCTCAAGTCCATTTTCTACGTCTGCATCTTTATTCCTGTCCTACCCCTATGTTCTTCAGAACCATTTTTTTTCAGATTCCCTATATATGTGTTAGCATATGGTATTTGTTTTTCTCTTTCTGACTTACTTCACTCTGTATGACAGACTCTCTTTAATTTTTTGAGAAACCTCCATACTATTTTCCATTCCCACCCACAGTGACCAAGGGTTCCCATCTCTCCACATCCTTGTCAGCACTTGTTATTTTTTGTTCTTTTAATAGTCACCATCCTAATGGATGTGAGATGATATCTCATTGCGGTTTAAAAAATTAATTGAGCTTTTAATTGAGATATAGTTGACATCTAACATTATATTAGTTTAAAGTGTACAACACAATTATTTGACATTTGTATATTGAGAACTTTTAAGATTTACTCTCAGCAACTTACAAATATTCAGTAGAGTATTTTTAACTATAGTCACCATGCTGTACATTACATTCCCATGACTTACTTATTTTATAACTGGAAGTTTGGGCATTTTGACCTCCTTCACCTATTTTGTCTCCTGCCCCTGCAGGTTCTGGCAACAACCAATCTGTTCTCTGTATCAGTGAGCTTGTTTTTCTTTGTTTGTTTGTTTTAGATTACACATTGTGAGATCGTACAATATTTGTCCTTCTCTGTCCAACTTATCTCACTGAGCATAATGTCCTTAAGATCCACCCATATTGTCACACATGGCAAGGTTTCATTCTTTTTTATGGCTGAAAAGTATTCCAATGTACATATACACTGCATTTTCTTTATGCATTCATCTGTCAATGGACACTTAAGTCGTTTCCATATTTTGCCTATTGTAAATAATGCTGCAGTGAACATGGGGTGCATATATCTTTTTGAGTTAGTGTTGTCATTTTCTTAAGATAAATACCCAGAAGTGGAATTGATGGATCATATGGCATATCTATTTTTAATTTTTTGAAGAAGATCAATACTGATTTTCATAGAGGTTGCACCAATTTACATTCCCACCAACAGAACACAAAGGTTCCGTTTTCTCCACATCCTCTCCAACATTTGTTACTTCTTGTCCTTTTTTTTTT
>NC_041227.1:26285616-26294663 GCF_002837175.3 Physeter macrocephalus
TACTTGGGCCTCTCACTGTTGTGGCCTCTCCCGTTGCGGAGCACAGGCTCCAGACGCGCAGGCTCAGAGGCCATGGCTCACGGGCCCAGCTGCTCTGCGGCATGTGGGATCCTCCCGGACAGGGACACGAACCCGCGTCCCCTGCATCAGCAGGCGGACTCTCAACCACTGCGCCACCAGGGAAGCCCCAACTTCTTGTCTTTTTTATAATAGCCATTCTAACAGGTGTGAGATGATATTTCATTGTGGATTTGACTTGAATTTCCCTGATGGCTAGTGATGTTGAGCACATTTTCATGTGCCTATTGGCCATCTGTATGTCTTCTTTAGAAAAATGTCTATTCAGATCTTCTGCCCATTTTTAAATTGGGTTGTTTGTTTTTTTGATGTTGAGTTGTATGAATTCTTCATATATTTTTGATATTAACCCTTATCAGATATATGATTTGCATATATTTTCTCCCATTTAGCAGGTTGTCTTTTAATTTTGTTGATAGTTTCCTTTGCTATGCAGAAGCTTTTTAGTTTGATATAGTCCTACTTGTCTATTTTTGCTTTTGTCGCCTTTGCTTTCTGGTGTCAGTTTCAAAAAAAATATCATCACCCAGACTGCTGTCAGGAAACTTACTGCCTGTTTTCTTCTAGGAGTTTTATGATTTCAGGTCTTACATTAAAGTCTTTAATCCATTTTCAGTTAATTTTTGTGTATGGTGTATTATAGTGGTTAGTTTCATTCTTTTGCCTGTGACTGTCAGTTTTCCCAAAATCATTTATTGAAGAGACCATCCTTTTCTCATTGTATGTTCTTGGACTCTTTGTTGTAAATTAATTGATCATATATTTGTGGTTTATTTCTGGTCTCTCTATTCTGTTTCATTGTTCTATGTGTATTTATGCCAATATGATGTTGTTTTGATTACTATTTGTTAATATAGTTTGAAATGAGGAGTGTGATGCTTCCAGCTTTGTTCTTCTTTCTCAAGATTGTTTAGGCTGTTCAAGGTTTTTGTGGTTCCATACAAATTTTAGGATTGCTTGTTCTATTTCTGTGAAAATTGCCATTGGAATTTTGATGGGAATTGAATTGAATCTATAGATTGCTTTGGGTAGTGTGGACATCTCATAGTGGTTTTAATTTGCATTTCTGCTTAGTGATTTTAAGCATCTTTTCATATTCTTGTTGGCCATTTGTATTTCTTCATTTGGAGAATTGTTTATTCAAGTCTTTTGCCCATTTTTGATCAAGTTATTTTTGTTGTAGTTGTTGAGTTGTAGAATTTTCTAGATATTAACCCCTTAGCTGATATATGATTTGGAAATATTTTCTCCCTTTCCATAGGTTGCCTTTTTACCTTCTTGATTGTTTTCTTTGAAGCATAGAAATATTAAAGTTTGATGTAGTCCCATTTGTCAATTTTCACGTTTGCTGCCTTGGTTTTGGGGTCATACCCAAAAAATCATTGCCAAACTTAATGTCATGAAAATTTCCCCTATATTTTCCTCTAGAATTTTTACAGCTTTAAGACTTACATTTAGATCTTTAATCCATTTTTTGGGTTAAGTTTTGTATATGATTGTAAGGTAAGGGTCCAACTTCATTCTTTTGCATGTAGGTATCCAGTTTCCCCAACACCATTTACAAAATCTATTATTATTTCCCCACTGAGTGATCTTGGCATGCTTGTTGAAAATAATTTGGCTATATATGGAAGGGTTTATTTTTGGAGCCTCTATTCTATTCTACTGTTATATATCTACATCTATATCTATCTATATCTATATCTATATTTATGCCAGTACCACAGTGTCTTGAATATTACTGCTTTGTTGTATGTTTTGATATCAGGAAGTGTGAGGTCTCCAATTTTATTATTCATTTTCAAGATTGTTTTGGCTATCAGGATCCCTTGAGATTCCATGTCAATTTTAGGATTTTTTTCTATTTCTGCAAAAAAGGTCTTTGGGATGTTGATAGGAATTGCATTGAATCTGTAGATTGCCTTGGGTACTATGAATATTTCAACAATATTAAGTCTTTCAATCATGAGCATGGAATGTCTTTCCATTTATTTATATCTTCTTTGATTTCTTTTAGCAATGTGTTATAGTTTTCACTGAATGGGTGTTTTACCTCCATGGTTAAGTTTATTCTTAAGCATTTTATTCTTTTTGATGCTATAGTAAGTGGGATTATTTTCTTTATTTCTTTTTTGGATTGGTCATTGTTAGTCTATAGAGGTGCAACTGATTATCATATGTTGATTTTGTATCCTGAGACTTTGCTGAACTCATTTATTAGTTATAAAGTTTGTGTGGGTGTGTGTAATTTTTTTTTAAATTAATCAATTAATTAATTAATTAATTTTTGGCTGTGTTGGGTTTTGTTTCTGTTCAAGGGCTTTCTCTAGTTGTGGCAAGTGGGGGCCACTCTTCATTGAGGTGCGTGGGCCTCTCACTATCGCGGCCTCTCTTGTTGCGGAGCACAGGCTCCAGATGCGCAGGCTCAGTAGTTGTGGCTCACAGGCCTAGTTGCTCCGCGGCATGTGGGATCTTCCCAGACCAGGGCTCAAACCCATGTCCCCTCCATTGGCAGGCGGATTCTCAACCACTGCACCACCAGGGAAGCCCATGTGTGTAATCTTTAGTGCTTTCTGCATATGATTTCATTTCATCTGAAAATAGAGATAATTTTACTTCTCTCCAACTTGGATGCCTTTTATTTCTTTTTCTTGTCTAATTGATCTTCTAGTACTGTGTTGAATAGTAGTGGCAAGAGTTGTTATCCTTGTTCCTGACCTTAGAGGAAAAGCTTTCAGTCTTTCACCATTGAGTATGATGTTAGCTCTCAGCTTTTCCTGTATGGCTTTTATTATGTTGAGGTAATCTCCCTCTATTCCTAGTTTGTTGAGTGTGTTTATCATGAAATGGTGTTGAATTTTGTAAGATGCTTTTTCTGTCTCAATTAAGATGATCATGTGGTTTTTGTCCTTCATTTTGTTATTGTGGTGTGTTACATTGATTGGTTTTCATATGTTGAACCATCCTTGCATTCCATTTATAAATCTCATTTGTTCATGGTATATAATCATTTTAATGTGCATTGAATTTGATTTGCTAGTATTTGTTGAAGATTTTTGCATCACCATTCATCAGGAATACTGGTCTGTAGTTTTCTTTTCTTGAGTCTTTGTCTTTTTTAATATGAGAGTAATGCTGAAGTTTGAAGTATTTCTTCCTCTTTAATTTTTGGAAACCCTGGGGAGGATTGGTATTAATTCTTCTTTAAATTTTTGGTAGAATTCCCCAGTGATGCCATCTGGTTATGGGATTTTCTTTTTTGGAAGGTTTTTGATTACTGCTTCATTCCCCTTACTTATTATAGGACAATTCAGATTTTTATTTCTTCATGATTCAGTCTTGTTATGCTGTATGTTTCTAGAAATTTATCTATTTCTTGTAGGTCATCCAATTCACTGACATAATTGCTAATATTAGTCTCTCTTTTATTTCTATGACATTTATTGTAGTGTTCCTTCTTTCATTTCTAATTATGGTTATTTAAGTATTTTATCTTTTTTCTTAGGTGGTCTAGTATTGGTATGTTGATTTTGATGATCTTTAGAAAGATTAATTCTTGGTTTTATTGATTTTTTCCATTGTTTTCTATTTTCTATTGCACTTATCTCTGCTCTAATTTTTACTGCTTCTTTCTTCTGCTAGTTTTGGGTTGAGTTTGTTCTTCTTTTATAGTTCCTTTAGGCATAAAGGTAGGTTGTTGATTTGAAATATTTCTTCTTTTTTAATGCAAATGTTTACAACTATAAACTTGCCTCTTAGTACTGATCCCATAAGATTTGGTATGTTGTGTTTACATTTTCATTTGTCTCCAGATATTTAAAAATTCTTCTTTGATCCATTGCTTGCTTATGAATGAATTTTTAAATTTCCACACATTTGTGGATTTTCCTGTTTTCCTCTGCTATTGATTTCTAGTTTATTGCATTGTGGTCAGAGAAGATATTTGTATGAATTAAATCTTCTTAAATTTGTTAAACTTGTTCTGTGGCCTAACTTGTGGTCTAACTTAGGGAAGGTTTCATGTGTGCTGGAGAAGATTGTGTATTCTACCATTGGGTGGAGTGCTCTGAATATGTCTGTTAGGTTCAATTGGTCCTTTGTTCTTTTGTCTGATTATTCTATCCATAAATGAAAGTGGAGTTTTGAAGTCTCATATTATTACTATGTTTCTGTCTATTTCTCCCTTCAGTTCTTCAATGTTTACCTCATATATGTGGGAGTTCAAATGTTAGATGCATATGGATTTACAACTGTTATATCTTCTTGGTGAATTAACATCCTTTTAGCATCATATAATGTCCTTCTTTGTCTCTTGTGGCATTTTTTTTGTCATAAAGTCTATTTTGTCTGATATGAGTATGGCCATCCCTACTCTGTTTAGGTTCCTATGTGTGTGGAATATCTTTTCTCTTACTTTCTCTTTTAGTCTGTGTAGATCTTTAGATCTAAAGTGAAGCTCTTGGGACTTCCCTGGTAGTCCAGTGGTTGTGGCTCCACGCTCCCAATTCAGGGGGCCCAGATTGGATCCCTGGTCAGAGAGATGGATCTCACATGCTGCAACTAAAAGATCCCACATGTTGCAACTAAAAGGATCCTGCATGCTGCAGCTAAAGATCCCACATGCTACAATGAAGGTCTTGTGCATGACAGTGAAGATCCTGCACACTGTGGCTCAGCCAAATTAAAAAAAAAAAAGTGAAGATCTTGTAGATGGAATATAGTTGGATCCTTTTCTTTTTAAAAAATATATCTGGTCAATCAATGTCTTTTAATTAGGGTGTTTAATCCATTTACACTTAGAGTTGTTACTGATATGTAGTTACTACTACTGCCATTAAAAAGTTTTTCCTGTATGTCTCGTAGCTTTATTGACCATCCTTTCTTCCTTGCTGCTTTATTTGTGTTTCGTTGATTTGTTTCATTATGTATTTTGATTTTCTTCTCATTTACCTTTGTGTATATTATATATTTCTTTATGGTTACCATTGTAACTATATAACATGTCTTGAAGTTGACCTATGTTTTAAACCAATAACAACTTACCTTTAATTACATATAAAAATGTTACTTCTTGGGCTTCCCTGGTGGCGCAGTGGTTGAGAGTCTGCCTGCCAATGCAGGGGACACAGGTTCGAGCCCTGGTCTGGGAAGATCCCACATGCCGTGGAGCGACTAGGCCCATGAGCCACAACTACTGAGCCTGTGCATCTGGAGCTTGTGCTCCACAAAAAGAGAGGCCACAACAGTGAGAGGCCTGTGCACCGCAATGAAGAGTGGCCCCCACTTGCCGCAACTAGAGAAAGCCCTCACACAGAAGTGAAGACCCAACACAGTCAAAAATAAATAAATAAATAAATGAATATTTAAAAAAAGTTACTTCTTTACCTCTCTGTCCCGTTTTATGTTATTGATGGCACATAACATTGCATTGTGCATTTATTAATACAGATTTATGATTATTTTAATCCTCTTGCTTAAAAATTGCATGCCAATTTTACACACCTACATGGCAATACTACAAGATTCTGTATTTCTCTATACACTTACCTTTATCAGGGAGTTATATTGCTCTTCATTGTATTTTTGCTTCAACTTGAAGTATTTTCTTCAGCATTTCTTGTAGAACAAGTCTACTGTTGACGAACAACCTCAGCTTTTGTTTATCTTTGAAAGTCTTAATTTATCTTTCTTTTTGAAGTATAATTTGGCTCAGTATAGTGTTCTTTTTTAAAATTTTAATAACAAATTTTATTTAATTCAATATATCCAAAATATTGTCACCTCAACTTATAATAAATATGATTATTAATAAGACATGTTACTTTTTTTTTTTCTGTACACGGGCCTCTCACTCTTGTGGCCTCTCCCGTTGTGGAGCACAGGCTCCAGATGCGCAGGCTCAGCAGCCAGTGCTCATGGGGCCAGTCGCTCTGTGGCATGTGGGATCTTCCAGGACCGGGGCACGAACCCATATCCCCTGCATCGGCAGGCGGACTCTCAACCACTGCGCCACCAGGGAAGCCCAAGACAGGTGACATTTTTTACTCCTATGATATCTTTGAAATCTGGTGTGTATTTTACACTTACATCTCAATTTATTTTATTTTATTTTTAAATTAATTTTTATTGGAGTATAGTTGATTTAAAATGTTGTGTTATTTGCTGCTGTACAGCAAAGTGAATCCACTATATGTATACATATATACCCTCTTTTTTTTGGATTTCCTTCCCATTTAGTTCACCACAGAGCACTGAGTAGAGTTCTCTGTGTTATACAGCAGGTTCTCATTAGTTATCTATTTCGCACATAATAGTGTATATATGTCAATCCCATTCTCCCATTTCATCCCATCCCCCCTCCCCTCCCTGGTATCCATACGTCTGTTCTCTATGTCTGTGTCTCTATTTCTGCTTTGCAAATAAGTTTATCCATATCATTTTTCTACATTCCACATATAAGCAATAGTATACAATATTTGCTTTTCTCTTTCTGACTTACTTCACTCTGTATGACAGTCTCTAGGTCTATCCATGTCTCTACAAATTGCACAATTTCATTCCATTTTATGGCTGAGTAATATTCCACTGTACATATGTACCACATCTTCTTTATCCATTCTTCTGTTGATGGACATTTAGGTTGCTTCCACGTCCTGGCTATTGTAAATAGTGCTGCAATGAACATTGGGGTGCATGTATCTTTTTGAATTATGGTTTTCTCTGGGTATATGCCCAGGAGTGGGATTGTGGGGTCATATGGTATAGTATATAGGATACATATAGTACAGTATTCTTGATTGGAAGTTTTTTTCAGCTCTTTGAACATATCATTCTCCTCACTTCTAGCCTACAAAGTTCCTGCTGAGAAATTTGCTGATAGTCTAACAGGAACACATTGCTTTTTCTCTTGCTGCTTTCAAGATTCTATATTCTTCTGTGATATTTGACAGTTTGATTATGGTGTGTCTCAGTGTGTGTCTCTTTGGATGTATCCTGATTGGAGTTCTCTGCGATTCTTGAATTTGTATGTCCATTTACTTCCTCAGATTTGGGAAGTTTTTGGCCATTATTTCTTGAAATAGGCTGTCTGCCCCATTCTCACATTCTTCTCCTTCTCAGACTCCCATATGTGTATGTTGTTCCACTTGATGTTGTCACATAAGTTTTTTAGGATCTCTTCACTTTTCTTAATTCTTTTTTCTTTTTGCTCTTCTGACTTGGTAATGTAGAAACTATTGTATTCAAGTTCACTGATTCTTTCTTCTGCCTGGCAAGTCAGCTGTTGAGTGTCTAAGTGAAATTTTCAATTCAGTTATTGTATTCTTCAGTTCCAGAATTTATTCTTTTTTTTCTTTTTCTTTTTCAGTTTTTTTTTTATTGGAGTATAATTTCTTTACAATTTTGTGTTAGTTTCTGCTGTACAATGAAGTGAATCAGCTATATGTATACCTATATCACCTCCCTCTTGGACCTCCCTCCAACCCCCCACCCCATCCCTCCATCTAGGTTGTCACAGAGCACTGAGCTGTGCTCCCTGTGCTATACAGCAGGTTCCCACTAGTTATCTATTTTACACATGGTAGTGTATTTATGTCAAATCTAATCTCCCAATTTGTCCCACCTTCCCCTTCCCCACCGTGTCCACATGTCCTTTCTCTACATCTATGTTTCTATTCCTGCCCTGCAAATATGTTCATCTGTACCATTATTCTAGATTCCACATATATGCATAAAAAAGATATTTGTTTTTCTCTTTCTGGCTTACTTCACTCTGTACGACAGACTGTAGGTCCATCCACATCTCTACAAATGACCCAATTTCGTTCCTTTTTAAAAAAATTAATTAATAATTTTTGGCTGCATTTGGTTTTTGTTGCAGCACATGGGCTTTATCTAGTTGTGGTGAGCAGGAGCTACTCTTTGTTGCAGTGTGCAGGCTTCTCATTGCGGTGGCTTCTTTTGTTGCAAAGCAAAGCCTCTAGGCACCTGGGTTTCAGTAGATGTGGCACAAGGGCCCAGTATTTGTGGCTCACGGGCTCTAGAGTGCAGGCTCAGTAGTTGTGGTGCATGTGCTCAGTTGCTCCATAGCATGTGGGATCTTCCTGGACCAGGGCTTGAACCGGTGTCCCCTGCAATGTCAGGCAGATTCTTAACCACTGCACCACCAGGGAAGCCCTCATTCCTTTTTATGGCTGAATAATATTCCATTGTATATATGTACCACATCTTCTTTATCCATTTATCTGTCGTTGGACGTTTAGGTTGTTTCCATGTCCCGGCTATTGTAAACAGTGTTGCAATTAACATTGGGGTACATGTGTCCTTTTGAATTATGGTTTTCTCAGGGTATATACCCAGTAGTGGGATTGCTGCGTCATATGGTAATTCTATTTTTAGCTTTCTAAGGAAACTCCATACTGTTCTCCATAGTGGCTGTATCAATTTACATTGCCACCAACAGTGCAAACGTGTTCCCTTTTCTCCACACCCTCTCCAGCATTTATTGTTTGTAGAATTTTTGATGATGGCTGTTCTGACTGGGGTGAGGTGGTACCTCACTGCAGTTTTGATTTGCATTTCTGTAGAAATGGATTCTTTTTATAATGTTGTCTTCTTGTCTTACTTATCGTTTCCTTTGCTGTGCAAAAGCTTTTAAGTTTCATTAGGTCCCATTCATTTATTTTTGTTTTTATTTTCATTACTCCTGGAGGTGGGTCAAAAAAGATTTTGCTGCGATTTATGTCAAAGAGTGTTCTGCCTATGTTTTCCTCTAAGAGTTTTATAGTGTCCAGCCTTACATTTAGGTATTTAATCCATTTGGAGTTTATTTTTGTGTGCGGTATTAGGTAGTATTCTAATTTCATTCCTATTTATTTATTTATTATTTATTTTTGGCTGCATTGGGTCTTTGTTGCTGTGCATGGGTTTCCTCTAGTTGCGGCAAGTGGGGGCTACTCTTTGTTGCAGTG
>NC_041227.1:26294740-26295878 GCF_002837175.3 Physeter macrocephalus
GTATATCTTCTTTGGAGAAATGTCTGTTTAGGTCTTCTGCCCATTTGTGGATTGGGTTCTTTGTGATATAGAGCTCCATGAGCTGTTTGTATATTTTGGAGATTAATCCTTTGTCTGTTGCCCCGTTTGCAAATATTTTCTCCCATTCTGAGGCTTGTCTTCTTGTCTTACTTATCGTTTCCTTTGCTGTGCAAAAGCTTTTAAGTTTCATTAGGTCCCATTCATTTATTTTTGTTTTTATTTTCATTACTCCTGGAGGTGGGTCAAAAAAGATTTTGCTGCGATTTATGTCAAAGAGTGTTCTGCCTATGTTTTCCTCTAAGAGTTTTATAGTGTCCAGCCTTACATTTAGGTATTTAATCCATTTGGAGTTTATTTTTGTGTGCGGTATTAGGTAGTATTCTAATTTCATTCCTATTTATTTATTTATTATTTATTTTTGGCTGCATTGGGTCTTTGTTGCTGTGCATGGGTTTCCTCTAGTTGCGGCAAGTGGGGGCTACTCTTTGTTGCAGTGCGCTGGCTTCTCATTGTTGTGGCTTCTCTTGTTGTGGAGCACGGGCTCTAGGTATGCAGGCTTCAGTAGTTGTGGCACACGGGCTTCGTTGCTCCGCAGCATGTGGGATCTTCCTGGACCAGGGCTTGATCCCATGTCCCCTGCATTGCCAAGTGGGTTCTTAACCCCTGTGCCACCAGGGAAGCCCCTAATTTCATTCTTTTACATGTAGCTGTCCAGTTTTCCCAGCACTACTTATTGAAGAGGGTGTCTTTTCTCCATTGTATGTTCTTGCCTCCTTTGTCATAAATTAGGTGACCATATGTGCGTGGGTTTATCTCTGGGCTTTCTATCCTGTTCCATTGATCTATATTTCTGTTTTTGTGCCAGTACCATACTGTCTTGATTACTGTAGCTTTGTAGTATAGTCTGAAGTCAGAGAGTCTGATTCCTCCAGCTCTGCTTTTCTTTCTCAAGATTGCTTTTGCTATTCAATAAAGCTTTTAAGTTTCATTAGGTCCCATTCATTTATTTTTGTTTTTATTTTCATTACTCCTGGAGGTGGGTCAAAAAAGATTTTGCTGCGATTTATGTCAAAGAGTGTTCTGCCTATGTTTTCCTCTAAGAGTTTTATAGTGTCCA
>NC_041227.1:26296097-26298010 GCF_002837175.3 Physeter macrocephalus
GTAGGTTTATTCCTAGGTATTTTATTTTTTTGTTGTGATGGTAAATGGGATTGTTTCCTTAATTTCTCTTTCTAATTTTTCATTGTTTGTGTTTAGGAATGCAAGAGATTTCTGTGCATTATTTTTGTATCCTGCAACCTTACCAAATTCATTGATTAGTTCTAGTAGTTTTCTGGTGGCATCTTTAGGATTTTCTATGTATAGTGTCATGTCATCTGCAAACAGTGATAGTTTTCCTTTTATTTTCCAGTTTGGATTCCTTTTATTTTTTTTTTCTTCTCTGATTGCCATGGTTAGGACTTTCTAAACTGTTGAATAAGAGTGGCGGTAGGGGACATCCTTGTCTTGTTCTTGATTTTAATCCAAATGCTTTCAGTTTTTCACCATTGAGAGTGATGTTTGCTGTGGGTTTGTCATATACAGTCTTTATTATGTTGAGGTAAGTTCCCTCTATGCCCACTTTCTGGAGAGTTTTTATCATTAATGGGTGTTTTGGGTTTGTTTTTGTGGATCTTTTCCTTCTCTTATGTTTCCTGCCTGGAGTAGTTCCTTTAGCACTTGTTGTAAAGTTGGTTTGGTGGTGCTGAATTCTCTTAGCTTTTGCTTGTCTGTAAAGTTTTTGATTTCTTTGTCGAATCTGAATGATATCCTTGCTGGGTAGAGTAATCTTGATTGTAGGTTTTTCTCTTTCATCACTTTAAGTATATCCTGCCACTCCCATCTGGCCTGAAGAGTTTCTCTGAATAATCAGCTGATAATCTTATGGGGATTTCTTTGTATGTTATTTTTTGCTTTTCCCTTGCTGCTTTTAATATTTTTCTTTGAATTTAATTTTTGTTAGTTTGATTAATATGTGTCTTGGTGTGTTTCTCCTAGGGTTTATGCTGTATGGGACTCTCTGTGCTTCCTGGACTTGGGTGACTATTTCCTTCCCCATGTTAGGGAAGTTTTCCACTATAATCTCTTTGAATATTTTCTCAAACCTTTTCTTTTTCTCTTCTTCTGGGACCCCTATAATTCGAATGTTGGTGTGTTTAGTGTTGTCTCAGAAGTATCTGAGAATGTCTTCAATTCTTTTCATCTTTTTTCTTTATTCTGCTCCTCAGCCGTTATTTCCACCATCCTGTCTTCCAGCTCACTTATTCATTCTTCTACTTTAGTTATTCTGCTATTGATTCCTTCTAGGGTATTTTTCATTTCAGTTATTGTGTTGTTCATGTCTGTTTGTTTGTTCTTTAGTTCTTCTAGATCTTTGTTAAACATTTCTTGTATTTTCTTGATCCGTGCCTCCATTCTATTTCCGGGATTCTGGATCATCTTTACAATCATTAGTCTGAATTCTTTTTCAGGTAGGTTGTCTATTTCGTCTTCTTTTATTTGGTCTTGTAGGTTTTTACCTGCTCCTTCATCTATGACATATTTTTTTGTTATCATTTTTTTTTGATAGGTGGGATTGTGTTCCTGTCTTACTGGTTGTTTGGCCTGGAGCTTCCAGCACTGGAGTTCATAGGCTGTTGGGTAGAGCTGGGTCTTGGTACCAGGATGAGGACCTCTGGGAGACCTCATTCCAATGAATGTTCCCTGGAGTCTGAGGTTCTTTGTTAGTCCAGTGGTTCAGACTTGGACCTCCCACTGCAGGAACTCAGGCCCGACCCCCAGATTGTGAACCAAGTTCCTGCAAGCTGCGTGGGGTGGCAAAAAAAAAAGGGGGGGGGCAGAACAATAACAAAGAGTAAAAAATAAAATAAGGTTAGAAAAGTAACGGATATGTTAGAAAAAATAAAAAAGTAAAAATATAGATGAAACAACTGAAAGGTAAAACAGAACAGCAATAGCAAAAAAGAGTAGGAATAAAAAGAAAGCTGGGGGCTTCCCTGGTGGCGCAGTGGTTGAGAGTCCGCCTGCCGATGCAG
>NC_041227.1:26298205-26307006 GCF_002837175.3 Physeter macrocephalus
CCCCGGTCTGGGAGGATCCCACGTGCCGCGGAGCAGCTGGGCCTGTGAGCCATGGCCGCTGAACCTGTGCTTCCGGAGCCTGTGCTCCGCAACGGGAGAGGCCATAACAGTGAGAGGCCTGCGTACTGGAAAAAAAAAAAAAAAAAAAAAGAAAGCTGAAAAAAGCCTTGACTGTGGGGGTGCAGGGCTTAGGCAGGGGCAGAGTTTAGGTAGTGGGCGGGGCCTATGTTTAGGACACACAGGGACAGAAACGGCTCTGGGGTGATGGGTGGTGGGGCTTAGGCTTAATGCAGCAGGAGGGGCCCAGGAGTGCCTGTGGCCTTGGAGGGCAGAGGACCAGGTTCAGGATCCCAGCAGGCTCCCTGGGCCCGAGTGTGTAGGGAAACACTAGGCACGTTCCACCTGATCCTCTGATCTTGGAGGGTCCCTCCCTGTTGGCCTCTCCTCTTCTTCTGCTCCTCCCTCCTATGCTCCTAGGACCCTGGTGGCCGGAGGAGGTCTCAGAAGGTGGAGGACCTGGCCGGGCGCCCCAGCAGGCTTCCTGGGGCACAACTGGGCAGGGGAAATGCTAGGCAATTTCCCCCTGATCCTCCGAGCCTCCAAGGGTCCCTACAGGTGTAGGAACCCCTCCCATCTCCCAGCCGCCCCTCAGGGGTGCTTGTCCTGTCCAGCGTCCACTTCTCTTACCCCCTCACTCCCCCACCACGTCCTTCCTGGTCGCTTGGGGCTTCCTCCCATCTCCTTGGGCGTCGAGTTCCCCCACCAGTGTCCGGCAAACTCCGCATCCTC
Organism: Physeter macrocephalus; assembly: GCF_002837175.3. Lineage (NCBI taxonomy): Eukaryota > Metazoa > Chordata > Mammalia > Artiodactyla > Physeteridae > Physeter > Physeter macrocephalus. The sequence goes on from NC_041227.1 coordinate 26,298,995, forward strand.
CCATGCTGCCATCTTGACTCCGCCTCTCTAGAATTTATTATTTTCTTCTACATAGTTTCTATTTGTTTGTTTATAGTCTCACTTTTCTCATGCATAATTTTCCTGATTTCATTTCGTTGCCTATTTGTGCCCTCTTTTAATTCATTGAGCCTCCTAATTATGATTATTTTGAATTCTTAGTTTGGTAATTCATAAATCTATGTTTCTTTAGGATTGGTGTCTGGAGATTTAATTTGTTTCTTTGAATAGGTTATGTTTCCCTCTTTCTTTTTATGTCTTGTTATCTTCTGGTGACACACTGGAATTTGAACTCAGCTATCTATCCCATCTTTGCAGTCTGCTGTTCTACAGGAAGGCCCTTTTCCAATCACCTCTCAGAGCCATTCTAGGTACATCATTAAATTATACTTCTTTTTCTACCTCGTTACCTGTTCAACACAGATGAGCAATTACCAGTGTACAGCACAGTGACACAGACTTCCTTTGTCTGGGATTTGGACATTGGAACTAATCCCTTTGTCTTCCTATTTGGATCTTTCTTCCACCCCAGGTCCTCTGTAGCCAGGTCCTATGTTACTCCTAAAGTTGGAAATCTCTCACTCTGCTTTTATACCCCAGATCGAGGTTGGGCTCAGTCTAGGTCTCCTATCAATGAGGGAGCAAGTTCCCTACAGTGTGGTTTTTATGTGATGCTGTTGATTTGTGGGGTGCTGCTTCCCAGGCATTGACTAGGTAGTGTTCCACCATCCTGAGAAGCAACACTTCCCTCAGGCACCTTGAACTCCTGGATTGCAAATATGTCATTTTGTCCATTGTGGAGTTGGGCTTTCCAGACTAAATATTTTTAGGCCTGCTTTTGCCATGCCCGTGTATATAGTGGTTTTGTTTTTATTGAATGTTCATAGGTTATCTTTTTAACAGCAGAATCTAGGAAACACCTAAACTCTATGAGTGTGTGTATCTGTATGTGTATTTGTGTGTGTGTGTGTGTGTGTGTGTGTGTGTGTGAGAGAGAGAGAGAGAGAGAGAGGCTATCTCTAAAATAAGATAGCAATTTTATGCTACTGTTGCCTTATGAGGATTAAATAAAATAACAAAGTGTCTGGCAATCATCAATACTGCATACAAAGTTTTATCCAGGATGCTAAATGAGACTCTATCACTGTGGCTGGACCATCTACACAGGATGTGCAGAAGAGATGGTCCAAGACTAGTTCTGTCATCAGTAGCTGAACACCTACTGAGACAGTATATAAAAGGAGGCCGGGTGAAGAACCATAGGAGGGATTAGATAGGGATTTCTTTAGAGCATGGATTGTGGAAATGCTTAGGGGAGGGAAGAGGAGTTCACCCCACCTCAGGTTGACTGAGGGGTTTTAGGAAGTCCCTTAAGCTGGACATGTGTCCCTGGAAGTTTCACTCTTTCACACCCAAACAAGTGTAGGTGAGGGGCTGACTGGCTGTTTGAACTGCAGCCTGTAGTTCCCTGGGGGGGATATCTCAGAGGGAATCACAACAGTGCTATTTGGAAAAATTATATTTGGACTTCTCCACCCATTACTGGTTACCACTGTGTCACTAAAGGGGAAAAATGGAAAGGAAAATGGTTAGGAAGTTCTCTTCCCTCTTTCCTCTTTCTCAGTCTTGGGGGATCCAGAGACAGCAGTGAGAGGAAGATTGAATGGAAGAGAAGTTGGGAAATGGTGAAGAAGCCTACTCATCACTCAGCGCCACACAGGTTTCCCATTTGGGGCAGGTCCATCTGTGGGAGTGGAAACTACTGAATGACAGATTGCAATTTTTATAACCTGAATAATATGTAATGACTATTACCCATTGGGGGGATGATTTGTTAGATCTTATTTGAAAGGTTATTGTGAGGGAGAATGAAGTGGCTTTCTCCTTGAACCCTACTGAGTCCAGTATGTCCAATAAATTTGTTACAGTAACAGGAACACAAAGGGAGTCTGTTTAAGAGGTTTGGGTAAAATTCACCTGGATAGAGGTGGGGAAAAGTCATTTGTGTAGACTCTCCCTGTCTACCTTTGTCTTGATTTGCAATGTCAGGGACCTCTGGGTTTAGCTCCCCAACACTCCTGTTCTGTCCCTCATCTTACTCACAGGGCCATCTTGGGAGTAGGGTCCACAGTAGCGGCAACCAGGGGCAGTGATGTGGGTTGCTTGGATGTGGCCAGCCATGGTGCCTGGAATCCCATGTTCTGATAACCAGAAGATTTACCCTAAGAAAGGAGCAAGGTCAGGACAGTGCCTGGAGCCAGAGACTAGACAGGAAAGGATTTCAGCCCTACCCCTCACAGGAGGTGAAGTAAAGGGCTGTTTCTTCCCAGTCTTCCCTCCCTGGAAACTAGGCGAAGGCACATGACAATATCCCATGTCAGAAAATTGCCTTTCTGCAACAAGGGAAATGACAGACGTTGGTGAGCCCTTGATTTGAGCCTAGAACTATCTCACTGTCAAGCCTTCCTTACTGTCAAGTACTCATTGCTGTCTTCCCAAAAGAATGATTTTCCTAAACATTGTGGTTTCCTAGAAACTTCTAGTCACAGATCATGGGATAAGCTGGAGGAGCTGGCAGAACCAGGGAACTTTCTCTGCAGTCCTAGACTGAGGATTCTCTCTTCTTTTCCTCCCATTCTGTCTCTTGCCTTCTTTTTACCCTTCCCTGCATTCCTTCTCTCACCTATTCAGCATGAGAGACTATAGTGTAGTCATTCATTCATTCACTCCACAAGTATTGAGCACCCACTATGTACCAGGTTCTTGGTGCTTAGGAATTGCCAGTGGACCAAACAGACAAAACTCGCTGCCCTCTTGGAGTTTACATTTTAGGGAGTAGGGGGAAAGGCAAGCGATACATAATAATTAATAAATAAAGCAGATAAGTAAATGATGGAGTGTGTTAGAAAATGATAAGTCCTATGAAAAAGTATAGAGAAAGGAAAGGGAGATGAGGTGAGCCCATGGGAGTCCAGGTAAGGACTTTGGAGTTTTCTCTCAGTGACGAGAGCAGCTATTGCAATGTTTTGAGCAGAGGAGGGACAGGATCAGGCTTTTGTTTAAAAGTATCCCCTGCTGGCTCTATTGAGAATGGATGAGGCAAGGACAGAAACAGGGAGAACAGTGAGGCGCTAATTGCAACAATCCTGGAAAGAGGGTGGTGGGTGAATCTAAGCAGTGGAGATGGAGAGACGTGGTTGGATTCTGGATATGTTTTAAGGTAGAATCAACAATATTTCTGATAGGAAGTATGCGGGATGAGAGATGAGAGGAGTCAAGGATGCCTCCTAGATTTTTGGTCAAACACCTGGAAGAAGGGGGTTCCCAATTACTGAAATGGGGAAGTCTATGGATGTAGCAGGTTTTAGGGGGATGAGAAGAAGGTCAGTTTTGAAATATTAAATTTGCTTTCTAAGTAGAGCTACTGAGTAGGTAGTTAGTTATAATATTTAAGACAGAGGTCCCAGATGGAAGAATAAATTTAGGAGTTCTTGGGTTATCAATGGTATTTAAGGTCATTGACCTAGACAAGAGGATCAAAGGAGAGTATGTGGTCATTAAGAGTGAGGGAGTTTGAACTAGACTGCCTGGGTTCAAATCCCAGTCAGTCACTTACCAGTTATGTGAACTAGGGCAAGTTACTGAAACTTTGTGTCCCTCAGCTGTGAAATGAAGATAGTTATTGGCCATACTGCATCTTCTCTTTGTGGAGACAAAGAATTCATACATGTAAAGCACTCAAAACAAAGTCTGGCACACAATAAGCTCCCTGTACATGTTAGCTGGTTATTGGTTTTGTGACAGATATGAGTTTTTCCATTACAAAAGAATGTCACTATTTTTTTAAAATATTGGAAATAATTTCCATTTTAAAGACGGTCTGCAAGTATAGTACAAAAAACTATTTTTTTTCAGAAATATCTGTGAATAAATAGTTGACACTTTGCCTTATCATCCCTAAATATTTGTGTGTATTTCCTACAAATAAGGACATTCTCTTGCATTGTCACAATACCTTCCAAATCAGGAAGACTGAAACATTACTATCATCTTATCTTCAGATCCCCTCCTAGTTTTGCCAATTGTCCCAAGATGTCTTTTGTAGAAAAAGGATCCAGTTTCGGCCAGACCTGCTTCTGCGGCTGCCAGGGAGAGCATCTGGGGAGAACTTTGCTGACCACTGAGAAGATGATGAACTCAAGCTATTGGAGTGAGATGAGCACAGCATCAGCAGCTGTGGGACTCAGCAGCCCCCAGAGGTGCTGCAGTGCCAGCCCCAGCATTACCACTGCTACCATCAGTCAAGCCAAGCCCAGCAGCCTCCAGAAAAAATGTTGTGTATGAGCGAGTGAGGACTTCCAGTGGGCCCATGAACAAGGTGGTTCAGGAGTTGGACCCCATCAGCTCATGGGAAGTGCTCTCCCCTCTCAAAACTGCCTCCCCTTACCAAAGCTTGGTTTGGAGAGACCATTCCCAGGAACTTCATTCTCCAACTCTGAAAATATCTACTTGTGCCCCAAGCACTCTGCATACAACCCCAAATACTGAACAGGAACTCCATTCTCCAACAGAGAGAGTCACTACATATCCACAGACCATTTTTAGGTGATATATAGTACAAAATTCTGAACAGGAACCACTGTCTCCATTCCTAAGAGGAGGCCATTTCTTTCCAGGAAATAATGTTATTTATGAAAAAACCATAAGAAAAGTGGAGAAGCTAAATATGGATCAGGAATGCTATCCTGAGGTTCAGCCATCATTACATTGTCCAACAGCCCCAGATCATCCACTCTCCACACTGTCAACAATCACATTCTAGCCAGCAAATCCAAACCATCACAGGAAGTGATTCGATTTCTACAAACACTAGAATTGAACTGTGTCATGGTGGCTCAAACCAGGCACATGAGCAGGTGATAATTCAGGATGATGGCCCTGAAAAATTGACCCCCAAGTATTTTGGAGAGTTGCTTGCTGATCTAAGTCGTAAAAATACAGACCTTATTAGAACATGTGCAGAGAACTGGAGGAAGAAAACAGGACTTTGAGTCTACAGATGAGTCAGTATACATTGAATCAGTGATTCCGAAAGGACTGTAAGAACTTACAAAACAGCAAATTCGCTGTATGCTGCAGATGAGGGGTATGTCTGATAAATCACTACGGCTAGTGCTGTCCACATTCAGCAACATACAGGAGGAGTGAGGACATCTTCAAAACGACTTGATATCACTGGAAAATGACAAGATAAGACTTGAGAAAGACTTGGCATTCAAAGAAACTCAAATAAAAGAGTATGAAGAACTCTTGGCATCAGTGAGAGCAAATAATTGCCAGCAGCAGCAAGGACTTCAAGACTCAACCTCAGAATGCCAAGCATTGGAAGAAAACAATCTCTCTCTTCAGTGTATGTTATCAGACATATAATATAGACTAAAAGAACTGGAATACTGTAAGCATAATTTAGAGCAGAGAAGAAAAATCTTAGAATGCAGGTTTCTGAGACTTGCACAGGCCCAATGCTGCAGGCTAAAATGGATGAGATTGGCAACCATTACATGGAGATGGTAAAAAACTTAAGAATGGAGAAAGACAGAGAGATCTGCAAACTAAGGACTCAATTAAATCAGTACCAAAAAGATATTTCAAGAAGAGAAGGAAGTTGCAGTGACTTCCAATTCAAGATTCATGATCTGACAAGCTTGCTGGAAGAGAAGGATTCCCTTATAAAGTGTCAGTCAGAGGAACTCTTGAAATTGAGACAAGAAATATATTCATCTCATAACCGACTTCAGTGGTGGAAGGACAACTATTACCACTAGAAAGTACAGAACACAATATCCAATCCTAGGCCTCCTGTATAATGACTATGAATATATACCACCAGGGAATGACACACAGTCTATTGTGATTGAGAAAACAGAAGACAAATGGACTTGTCCATGAATGAATCTCCAACTCAAAGGAATTTTTTGTGTCTTCATTAGTACTTTAATTGTTATTTTTCCATAACTAAAGCCAATCAATACTTTGAATCATGCTACTACCTAGCAAGTCTAATGGAATTAATTAGCTATAAAAATGACTGTTTATCCAGCCATTTACAAGGCCTGACTCCTTTCTATCACATTTTTGTATTCGGTATAGCAGCGCACCAATTTTTAAAACTCAATTACAGACACTGTAGGACTTAATCCACTATTTTTCAATAGGGTGCTCCCTAGACACTGAATTAATTTGTTGGGGTAGAGATTTTACAAGTTATTCCATTAGAAGATTTTCTATGGTATTAGATGTGCAATTTAGCTACAAGAGTAAATACTGTTTTTTTATTTTAACAACAACAGTGAAAAAGCAATATTATAGAATTTAAAAAACCCAGTTTAGAGTGGGCTTCAAGATGGCTGAGGAGTAAGAGGTGGAGATCACCTTCTTCCCCACAAATACATCAAAAATACATCTACATGTGGAACAACTCCTATAGAACACCTACTGAATGTGGCAGAAGACCTCAGATTTTCCAAAAGGCAAGAAACTCCCCACATACCTGGGTAGGACAAAAGAAAAAAGGAAAAACAGAGACAGAAGAATAGGGACGGAACCTGCACCTCTGGGAGGGAGCTGTGAAGGAGGAAAAGTTTCTACACACTAGGAAGACCCTTCACTGGAGGAGACGGGGATGGGTTGGGAAGGGTGGGTGGAGCGGGGTGGGGGTGGATCTTCGGAGCCACCGAGGAGAGCGCAGCAACAGGGGTGCAGAGGGCAAAGTGGAGAGATTCCCGCACAGAGGATCACTCCGACCAGCAATCAGCAGCCCAAGAGGCTTGTCTGCTCACCTGTGGGGGCAGGTGGGGACTGGGAGCTGAGGCTTGGACTTCAGAGGTCAAATGCCAGGGAGAGGACTGGGGTTGGCTGCATGAACACAGCCGGAAGAGGGCTAGCGCTCCACAGCTAGCCAGGAGGGAGTCTGGGTAAAAGTTTGGAACAGCCTAAGAGCCAAGAGACCATTGCTTCGGGGATGCTCGAGGAGAGGGGATTCAGAACACCGCCTAAACAAGCTCGAGGGACAGGCGCGAACCGTGGCTATCAGCGCGGACACCAGAGATGGGCAGGAAACGCTAAGGTTGCTGCTGCAGCCACCAAGAAGCCTGTGTGCAAGCACAGGTCACTATCCACACCTCCCCTCCCGGGAGCCTGTGCAGCCCGCCACTGTCAGGGTCCCATGATCCAAAGACAACTTCCCCGGGAGAACACACAGCACGCCTCAGGCTGTTGCGACGTCACGCAGGCCTCTGCCGGCTCGCCCAGCATTCCGTAGCCCTCCCTTCCTGCAGCCTGAGTGAACCCGAACCCCCCAATCCGCTGCTCCTTTAATCCCCTCCTGTCTGGGTGAAGATGAGACACCAGAGGGCGACCTACATGAAGAGGCAGAGCCAAATCCAAAGCTGAACCCCAGGAGCTGTGCAAACAAAGAGGAGAAAGGCAAATTTCTCCCAGCAGCCTCAGGAGCAGCGGATTAAATCATCACAAGCAACTTGATGTACCCTCCATCTGGGGAATACGTGAATAGACAATGAATCATCCCAAAACTGAGGTGGTGGACTTTGGGAGCAACTGTAGACTTGGGGTTTTCTTTCTTCATCTAATTTGTTTTCAGTTTTATGTTTATATGATTTTAGTATGTAGAGATTATTATCATTGGTAGATTTGTTTATTGATTTGGTTGCTCTCTCTTCCTTTATATATATATAAATATTTCCTTTTTCTTTTTTTGTGAGTGTGTATGTGTGTGCTTCTTTGTGTGATTTTGTCTGTATAGGTTTGCTTTTACCATTTGTCCTAGCGTTGTCTGTCTGTTGTTTTTTTTTTTAACATCCTTATTGGAGTATAATTGCTTTACAATGGTGTGTAAGTTTCTGCTTTATAACAAAGTGAATCAGTTATACATATACATATGTCCCCATATCTCTTCCCTCTTGCGTCTCCCTCCC
>NC_041227.1:26307322-26308102 GCF_002837175.3 Physeter macrocephalus
CTTACCCCTCCCCATATCCTCAAGTCCATTCTCTAGTAGGTCTGTGTCTTTATTCCTGTCTTGCCCCTAGGTTCTTCATGACCATTTTTTTTCTTAGATTCCATACATATGTGTTAGCATACGGTATTTGTTTTTCCCTTTCTGACTTACGTCACTCTGTATGACAGACTCCAGGTCCATCCACCTCACTACAAATAACTCATTTTCGTTTCTTTTTATGGCTCAGTATTATTCCATTTCATATATGTGCCACATCTTCTTTATCCATTCATCTGTTGATGGACACTTAGGTTGCTTCCATATCCTGGCTATTGTAAATGGAGCTGCAATGAACATTGTGGTACATGACTCTTTTTGAATTATGGCTTTCTTAGGGTATATTCCCAGTAGTGGGGTTGCTGGATTGTATGGTAGCTCTATTTTTAGTTTTATAAGGAATCTCCATACTGTTCTCCATAGTGGCTGTATCAATTTACATTCCCACCAACAGTGCAAGAGGGTTCCATTTTCTCCACACCCTCTCCAGCATTTGTTGTTTGTAGATTTTTTGATGATGGCCATTCTGACTGGTGTGAGATGATATCTCATTGTAGTTTTGATTTGCATTTCTCTAATGATTTGGTTTCCTTTGCTGTGCGAAAGCTTTTAAGTTTCATTAGGTCCCATTTGTTCAGTTTTATTTTTATTTCCATTTCTCTAGGAGGTACGTCAGAAAGGATCTTGCTGTGATTTATGTCATGGAGTGTTCTGCCTATGTTTTCCTCTAAGATTTTGATAGTG
>NC_041227.1:26308377-26311885 GCF_002837175.3 Physeter macrocephalus
TCTAATTTCATTCTTTTACATGTAGCTGTCCAGTTTTCCCAGCATCACTTACTGAAGGGGCTGTCTTTTCTCCATTGTATATTCTTGCCTCCTTCGTCATAAATTAGGTGACCATATGTGTGTGGGTTTATCTCTGGGCTTTCTATCCTGTTCCGTTGATCTATAGTTCTGTTTTTGTGCCAGTACCATACTGTCTTGATTACTGCAGCTTTGTAGTATAGTCTGAAGTCAGGGAGCCTGATTCCTCCACCTCTGTTTTTCTTTCTCAAGATTGCTTTGGCTATTTGGGGTCTTTTGTGTTTCCATACAAATTGTGAGATATTTTGTTCTAGTTCTGTGAAGAATGCCAGTGGTAGTTTGATAGGAATTTCACTGAATCTGTATATCATTCTTTTACATGTAGCTGTCCAGTTTTCCCAGCATCACTTACTGAAGGGGCTGTCTTTTCTCCATTGTATATTCTTGCCTCCTTCGTCATAAATTAGGTGACCATATGTGTGTGGGTTTATCTCTGGGCTTTCTATCCCTATGTAGAGTATCATGTCATCTGCAAACAGTGACAGCTTTACTTCTTCTTTTCTGATTTGGATTCCTTTTATTTCTTTTTCTTCTCGGATTGCTGTGGCTAAAACTTCCAAAACTATGTTGAAAAACAGTGGTGAGAGTGGGCAACCTTGTCTTGCTCCGAATATTAGTGGAAATGGTTTCAGTTTTTCATCCTTGAGGACGATGATGGCTGTGTGTTTGTCATATTTGGCCTTTATTATGTTAAGATAAATTCCCTCTATGTCTACTTTCTGGAGGGTTTTTATCATAAATGGGTGTTGAATTTTGTCGAAAGCTTTTTCTGCATCTATTGAGATGATCATATGGTTTTTCTCCTTCAATTTATTAATATGGTGTATCACATTGATTTGCATATATTGAAAAATCCTTACATTCTTGGGATAAACCCCACTTGATCATGGTGTATGATCCTTTTAATTTGCTGTTGGATTCTCTTTGCCAGTATTTTGTTGAAGATTTTTGCATCTATGTTCATCAGTGATATTGGCCTGTTGTTTTCTTTCTTTGTGACATCTTTGTCTGGTTTTGGTATCAGGGTGAGGGTGTCCTCATAGAATGAGTTTGGGAGTGTTCCTCCCTCTGCGATCTTTTGGAAGAGTTTGAGAAGGATAGGTGTTAGCTCTTCTCTGAATGTTTGATAGAATTCGCCTGTGATCTTTGTCTGCTTTTGGTATCAGGGTGATGGTGGCCTCATAGAATTAGTTTGGGAGTGTTCCTCCCTCTGCTACATTTTGGAAGAGTTTGAGAAGGATAGGTGTTAGCTCTTCTCTGAATGTTTGATAGAATTCGCCTGTGAAGCCTTCTGTTTCTGGGCTTTTGTTTGTTGGAAGACTTTTAATCACAGTTTCAATTTCAGTGCTTGTGATTGGTCTGTTTATATGTTCTATTTATTCCTGGTTCAGTCTCAGAAGCTTGTGCATTTCTGAGTATTTGGCCTTTTCATCCAGGTTGTCCATTTTATTGGCATAGAGTTGCTTGTAGTAATCTCTCATGATCCTTTGTATTTCTGCAGTGTCAGTTGTTACTTCTCCTTTTTCATTTCTAATTCTATTGCTTTGGGTCTTCTCCTATTTTTCTTGATCAGTCTGGCAAATGGTTTATCAATTTGGTTTATCTTCTCAAAGAACCAGCTTTTAGTTTTATTGATCTTTGCTATAGTTTCCTTCATTTCTTTTTCATTTATTTCTGATATGATCTTTATGATTTCTTTCCTTCTGCCAACTTTGGGGTTTTTTTGTTCTTTCTCTAATTGCTTTAGGTGTAAGTTTAGGTTGTTTATTTGAGATATTTCTTGTTTCTTAAGGTAGGATTGTATTGCTATAAACTTCATCCTTAGAACTGCTTTTGCTGCATCCCATAGGTTTTGGGTAGTCGTGTTTTCATTGTCATTTGTTTCTAGGTATTTTTTGATTTCCTCTTTGATTTCTTCAGTGATCTCTTGCTTATTTAGTAACGTGTTGTTTAACCTCCATGAGTTTGTATGTTTTACAGGTTTTTTCGTGTAATTGATACCTATCTAATAGCATTGTGGTCGGAAAAGAAACTTGATACAACTTCAACTTTCAGCCGCTCCGCGGCACGTGGGATCCTCCCAGACCGGGGTGCGAACCCGGTCCCCCCACATCGGCAGGTGGACGCGCAACCACCGCGCCACCAGGGAAGCCCCTGTGTTTCCTTTTTTATTTTCATTTTGGGGGCCCAGCCGCTCCGCGGCACGTGGGATCCTCCCAGACCGGGGCGCAAACCCGGTCCCCCCGCATCGGCAGGCAGACGCGCAACCACCGCGCCACCAGGGAAGCCCCTGTGTTTCCTTTTTTATTTTCATTTTGGATGATCTGTCCATTGGTGAAAGTGGGGTGTTAAAGTCTCCTACTATGATTGTGTTACTGTCGATTTCCCATATTATGGCTCTTAGTATTTGCCTTATGTATTAAGGTGCTCCTATGTTGGGTACATAAATATTTACAATTGTTATATCTTCTTCTTGGATTGATCCCTTGATAATTATGTAGTGTCCTTCTTTATCTCTTGTAGTAGTCTCTGTTTTAAAGTCTATTTTGTCTGATATGAGAATTGCTACTCCAGCTTTCTTTTGAATTCCATTTGCATGGAATATCTTTTTCTATCCCCTCACGTTCAGTCTGTATGTGTCCCTAGGTCTGAAATGGGTCTCTTGTAGATAGCATATATACACGTCTTCTTTTTGTATCCATTCAGCCAGTCTATCTCTTTTTGTTGGAGCATTTAATGCATTTACATTTAAGGTAATTATCGATATGTATGTTCCTATTACCAGTTTCTTAGTTGTTTAGGGTTTGTTATTGTAGGTCTTTTCCTTCTCTTGTGTTTCCTGCCTAGAGAAGTTCCTTTAGCATTTGTTGTAAACCTGGTTTGGTGGTGCTGAATTCTCTTAGCTTTTGCTTGACTGTAAAGCCTTTAATTTCTCCTTCAAATCTGAATGAGATCCTTGCTGTGTACAGTAATCTTGGTTATAGTTTTTTCCCCTTCATAACTTTAAATATGTCCGCCACTAGCTTCTGGCTTGGAGAGTTTCTCCTGAAAGATCAGCTGTTAACCTTATGGGGATTCCCTTGTATGTTATTTGTTGTTTTTCCCTTGCTGCTTTTAATATTTTTTCTTTGTATTTAATTTTTGATAGTTTGATTAATATGTGTCTTGGTGTATTTCTCCTTGGATTTTATCCTGTATGGGACTCTGCGCTTCCTGGACTTGATTGACTATTTTCTTTCCAATATTAGGGAAGTTTTCACCTATAATCTCTTCAAATATTTTCTGAGTCCCTTTTTTTTTCTTCTTCTTCTGGGACCCCTATAATTCGAATGTTGGTGCGTTTAATGTTGTCCCAGAGGTCTCTGAGACTGTCCTCAATTCTTTTCATTCTTTTTTCTTCATTCTGCTCGGCAGTAGTTATTTCCACTAT
>NC_041227.1:26312455-26315013 GCF_002837175.3 Physeter macrocephalus
TGTGTTGTACATCACTGTTTGTTTGCTCTTTAGTTCTTCTAGGTCCTTGTTAAACGTTTCTTGTATTTTCTCCATTCTATTTCCAAGATTTTGGAAATATCTTGGATCAAATATCAAATATATTGGATAATGAAGTAATGATCTTCACTATCATTACTCTGAATTCTTTTTCAGGTAGACTACCTATTTCCTCTTCATTTGTTAGGTCTGGTGGGTTTTTACCTTGCTCCTTCATCTGCTGCATGTTTCTCTGTGTTCTCGTGTTGCTTAACTTACTGTGTTTGGGGTCTCCTTTTCACAGGCTGCAGGTTCGTGGTTCCCATTGTTTTTGATGCCCGCCCCCAGTGGCTAAGGTGGTTCAGTGGGTTTTGTAGGCTTCCTGGTGGAGGGGACTAGTGCCTGTGTTCTGGTGGATGAGGCTGGATCTTGTCTTTCTGGTGGGCAGGTCCATGTCTGGTGGTGTGTTTTGGGGTGCCTGTGGCCTTATTATGATTTTAGGCAGCCTCTGTGCTAATGGGTGGGGTTGTGTTCCTCTCTTGCTAGTTGTTTGGCGTAGGGTGTCCAGCACTGGAGCTTGCTGGTCATTGAGTGGAGCTGGGTCTTGGTGTTGAGATGGAGATCTCTGGGAGATTTTCGCTGTTTGATATTACGGGGAGCTGGGAGGTCTCTTGTGCACCAATGTCCTGAACTTGGCTCTCCCACCTCAGAGGCACAGCCCTGACGCCTGGCTGGAGCACCAAGAGCCTGTCATCCACACAGCTCAGAATAAGAGAGAGAAAAAGAAAGAAAGAAAGAAGAAGATAAAATAAAATAAAGTTATTAAAATAAAAAAAATTATTAAAATTTTTTAAGTAGTTAAAAAAATAGAAGAGAGCAACCAAACCAAAAAACAAATCCACCAATGATAACAAGCCCTAAAAACTACATTAAAAAACAAACAACAAAAAAAATCGGACAGACAGAACCCTAGGACAAAAGGTAAAATCAAAGTTATACAGACAAAGTCACACACAGAAGCATATACATACACACTCACAAAAAAAGAAAAAGGGAAAAAATATATATCTTTGCTCCCAAAGTCCACCTCCTCAGTTTGGGATGATTCATTTTCTATTCAGGTATTCCACAGATGCAGGGCACATCAAGTTGATTGTGGAGATTTAATCCACTGCTCCTGAGGCTGCTGAGAGAGATTTCCCTTTTTCTGCTTTGTTCACACAGCTCCTGGGGTTCAGCTTTGGATTTGGCACCGCCACTGAATGTAGGTCGCCTGAGGGTGTCTGTTCTTCGTGTAGACAGGACGGGGTTAAAGGAGCAGCTGATTCAGGGACTCTGGCTCACTCAGGCTGGGAGGAGGGAGGGGTACGGAGTTCGGGCCAAGCCTGTGGCGGCAGAGGCCTGCGTGACGTTGCAGCAACCTGAGGTTCACTGTGTTTTCTCCAGGGGAAGTTGTCCCTGGATCACGGGACCCTGGCAGTGGCAGGCTGCACAGGCTCCCAGGAGAGGGGGTGTGGATAGTGATCTGTGTTTGTACACAGGTTTCTTGGTGGCTGCAGCAGCGGACTTAGCATTTCATGCCTGTCTCTGGTGTCCGCGCTGATAGCCGCGGCTCGCGCCTATCTCTGGAGCTTGTTTAGGCGGTGTTCTGAATTCCCTCTCCTCGTGCACCCTGAAGCAATGGTCTCTTGACTCTTAGGCTGTTCCAAACTTTTGCCCAGACTCCCTCCAGCTAGCTGTGGTACACTAGCCCCTTTGTGGCTCTGTTCCCGCATCCAACTCCAGTCCTCTCCCTGGGATCCACCGAAGCTGGAGCAGCTCTCAGGCCCTGCCTGCCCTGGCAGGTGAGCAGACAAGCCTCTCAGGCTGCTGAGTGCTGGTCAGCACTGATCCTCTTGGCGGGAATGTCTCTGCTTTGCCCTCTGCACCCCTGTTGCTGCACTCTTCTCCGTGGCTCTGAAGCGTCCCCCCTCTGCCACCCGCAGATTCTGCCCGCGAAGGGCCTTCCTAGTGTGTGGAAACCTTTCCTCCTTCACAACTCCCTCCCACTGGTGCAGGTCCCATCCCTATTCTTTCGTCTCTGTCTTTTCTTTTTTCTTTTGCCCTACCCACGTACGTGGGGAGTTTCTTGCCTTTTGGGAAGTCTGAGGTCTTCTGCCAGCGTTCAGTAGGTGTTCTGTTGGAGTTGTTCCACATATAGATGTATTTCTTTTTTTTTAAACATCTTTATTGGAGTATAATTTCTTTACAATTGTGTGTTAGTTTTTGCTTTACAACAAAGTGAATCAGTTATACATATACATATGTTCGCATATCTCTTCCCTCTTGTGTCTCCCTCCCTCCCACCCTCACTATCCCACCCCTCTAGGTGGTCACCAACCACCTAGCTGATCTCCCTGTGCCATGCGGCTGCTTCCCACTAGCTATCCACCCTACATTTGCTAGTGTATATATGTCCATGCCACTCTCTCACTTCGTCACAGCTTACCCTTCCCCCTCCCCATATCCTGAAGTCCATGCTCTAGTAGGTCTGTGTCTTTATTCCCGTCCTACCCCTAGGC